>NW_027109473.1:84312-89070 GCF_000696795.3 Halyomorpha halys
TATATTTTTTTTTTTGGAAACCTTTTAGTAAGATCTCAATAATGTTCAAACTAAAATATGTAGTTCCATAGGAATACATATAAAATTATTTCTAAATGATTTTCAAACTATACGTTGCTTGACCATCGCAGAAGTATTTCCATTTGATGTAGTGCTTTAAAAAAGAAGAGCCTTTGGCCAGATATAAGTGGCTTAGCGTGTTCCCAACTTACTGGACCGTAGTGCTCCGTAGCCCGGGCGCCAAATTGATTGATGGCCCTAGGATTTATTTGCTTTCTGCATGGTCAAGGAAGGCAAGTTTTAAATAAAATTTGCAATTGTTTAACAATAATTCAATAACTCCTAAGAAACTTGGTAGTAACTTTTTTAAAGCAAATTATTAAGAAAATAAAACAATAATAAGGCATATCATATATTGTATAACCATATTCACTGCAGCATGTACTTTCCATGATGAATAAGGAATATAAAAAACAAAACAAAAAAAAAACACAAACACATTTATGTTTACTGGAACAAAATATAATGAATAGTAGTGGCAAGAGTTTGAAAACATATATTTAGCGGGAAATGGCTGAATTTAAGGTTTTAAAAAATAACTCGAACCACATCCACTGCAAATAAAAATATAATTCATTAAAATTAAATATTATGCATTTTTATATATTAAAAAAAAGTTTCATCTGGAAATGTTTTATAAATGAATAAGGAAATTATTTTTAAAATATCTAAAATATTCACATCACAAAACTTCCACTGAATCGTACTTTGATGTGACGAGTTTAACCAAAATCTTGAAACCGGTTATGAAAAAAATTGCTTAAAGAACTTCATGTAATTCGATTTTAACAAAAATGTTACAATCCAGCCGTAGTTTCCGTTGAAAAATAAGGTTCGAAACTTTTCTAATTTACAATACATTCTTCTACTTTAAAATTTTCACGAGAAAGTTTCAGGGATTATTTAAGGAAGAAGGAGCTAGTTCACAAAAAATATATTTCATAATAACCAACCTTACTTTCCTACTCAATTCATTAGCGTGATGTAATTTTTTAAAGGTTTTTCTAATTAAACCACGTTTTTATCCTATTAAATCCAAAATTAACTCTCTTAATACTAAAGATTTCTCAACATTCCGATTCACCATCCAAAAAACTGGGTAAATGTTTTGAATGTGCCGGAAAAAAAATACATTTTTCTAGAAAAAAAACCTTTTTGAACTATTGCTATAGCCGCTGTAGCGGCGTGACAGTTATGCCGATAATTAAATGTAATACATCCATTATTTTCCAATTAAATTTTGCATAAAACGTTTATCTTCGAAAGAGGTTTAGCATTCTAGTTATAAGCCAAAGTCAGAAAAAAGTCCACTTTTTTTTCTCTTTGAAATTGACAGCTGACAAGACGATAAATCGGACAAACAGCGCTACAAAAGATATAGTATCTTAGAAGGAAAAAATCTATAATTTTTGCTCAATGCGCTCTATTTGAACCTCAAATAACGGCATTTATGACATATTAAACACAATGAATATTTACCTAATTACCTATTGAAACCTATTAATTTCTCCATCATCATCAATTACTGATGAATTTTCAAATTCGAAAAGCAATAGGATTGGAGATGAATTTGGTTCGAAAAGTGGGATTGATAAGGGATGAAAAGGGAAGGCCGTGGATGGAGAATGATCCAATTAACGCAGTAGCCGAGGGTAGCCGCAAAAACTCGCTTGGGCCGGCCATGAATTAGCTTCTGTCCTGCGTTACACGATAATTATTTGGACACTCCCCCCTCTCCTCTTAAAATTAATTCAATTATTTCAGACTGAAAATATATAGGTTACCTTTATTTATATGTTTTGGTGTAAATTTCGTTGAAGTGAGGGTCGTTTTTCAGCCCACTCTGGGGGTAGTAGTTTTAATAGGTTAATTTTTTATTTTACTGTGCTGCATTTAGACATCCATAGTAATTTTTTTTGTATTCAAGTATCTGACTAGTCGTCACTAAGCTTAAAACGTTTTTTTTAAAGATGAAGATGAACTACTAAAGTAAACATTTGTTGGACAATACGAAAGTAAAAAACATCCCATTTGACAAATATCTTGCATTGGAGCAGATGCATTCCAATTAAACCTGTGCCAAATATCCTACATCGAAATTCATATCCTAAATCTGTTGAAATTTCCACCTGCTCGCAATTCAATACTGCCTCCAATCATCACTGTTCAGAGAATCACTAGAAGATCACTAGAAGTTTTTTCTCCATTTTTTTTTTTTAATAATTTATTTATTGATATTTACAACTGTATACACATATATACAACAAGTAAATTTGCTGTAGGTGACATAGTGACATGATAAAAACATGTGGAGAATCTACCCATTGATAGAACTCCAAAAACATTTCTAGAGGAGAAGATCTCGAGGCCATCTTCTTTTCAAACGCCTAGGAGGATTATTAGGTAATGAAGGAGAAGCCAGGTTAGAAACAAGTGGATTTGGGTGGTTGAGAAGTTTATTATGGAAGGAACGGTATCTGGTTCTGGCCAAATCGGCAACATATGGGATAATGAGGTCCTGATGAATGACTTGATTTGTGACAAAGTAAGGAGCATTAAGGATTTTACGAAGGATTTTGGACTGTAAGGATTGGATTCTGGAGGAATTTGATGGTTTAGTGGAGCCCCAAAGCTCAACTCCGTATGTCCAGATAGGCCTTATAATAGTCATGTAGATCAGTCTTTTGTAATGGATTGGCAATTTAGACCGTTTGTCTAGTAAATGTTGCAATAGTCGGAATCTACGAGCAGTTTCTTGTCTTTTTAGTCTTGTATGAGGATTCCATGTCAGTTATTTGTCGAGATGTAGTCCTAAGTAACGGATCTGTTCGACAGGAATAAGTGGGGTATTATTAAAGGATATTGTAGGGGTCATGGGTTTACGTCGAAGGGTAAATGTGATTTGGTGGGATTTATTGGAATTTATTTTAATCCTCCAGTTTTGGCACCATTCTTCAAGGGTGTTGATGTGGGATTGGAGGGTTTGGGATACAATGTAAGGATCATTGTTCACTGACAATAGACATGTGTCATCGGCATACGTGGTGAGGATTGTGTTAGGATGGGTTAGAATGTCAGCTGTGAAAACTTCTCCAAATTTAAAAAAATAATAATGATAATCTTTAAAGTTTTGTAATTATTAATTAAATGTCGACGTTTCGACTCAATTTGACTACAATAGAATTTTTTATACGTTCAGTAACTCCCGAAATCGATTCCAAAAAAATCCAAAGTTTTTTTTCAAATAACAAAAAATTAACCTTATGTTATTTTTTTTTTGCCAAAAATCTTATAAAAAAACTCCTACAAACGATGACCATAAAAAACTACTTTATGGTACATTAACCGAACTTAAATTTGTGTGCCTATAAACATATATGCATGTGATATTCCGAGAAATATTTTTTAAAATATATACACAAAATATTGCATCTTTGGATCGAAACGTTAGCAGTAAATAAATATTGACCACTATTTTGCGTTCTCAGCCCGTACCATTTTCTTCATAATTAAATAAGATTTATATTAATTAACTAATCCAGTGCATTACTAAATGTGTAATAGTTTTACTATTCCTAATAATAATCCGGATTAATAATAATTTATTATCGCGTTATTTATATATATAACAGTTGGCAAAGTCTCGGTGGAAACTCTCTAGGATCTATTATATCATCAAATCGGATCTTACAGTTCTTAAGTCGTCCCAAACTTTCTCTATCAATTATTCTTCTTTCCGATAGTTTGGAAGTCTGTCCACTGAACGATTGGGATTCTTCTTTTTTCCTCTATTGAATACTATTCAACTCTGTGTTATACATTCAAACATTACTGATAGATATGAGAGAGCACATTCAAATCGTAATTACTGAGAATTTGTAAAGTTTCAATGTGTTTTTTTTTTTAAAACACATATTATAAAAGAATTTAAAAATTCAGAGAGGTTGTGTATATCCTACAATTGTGAAGTTTCCTGAAAAGTAAAGAAACTGTAATCGTTAGACTACATTAATATAAATATATATATAAATAAATATATATATATGCGCAGCCTTCGCTAGGGTGGTAACGCGTCTTTACATTAAAATGTAATTAAAAGTTATAAAATGAAATGGAAAAGTGACAAAATAGGTAATTAGACAGTAGCTAAGGAAAGTTTATTATAATAAATTAATATATTTCCCAAATGTTTCATTGCTTCGTAGGCTGATTTGACTGAAATTAATGACCTGGGCAGAATAGCATGCAAAACGTTTCTGAATTATTGGATGTGAGATGTAAATTTATATTTAAGGTATGCTAATTTATTAGTGATAATGTTATTGTTGAAATTGTTAAAAATTAATGTATAATAAAATCTGTTATTTATAAGATTGACCTTGTGGAAGGCTGAATTGTTGGACGGTTAAAGAAATAATAAAGATGGTTTTGGACTTAACTTAGATACAAATTCTTTTATTTTAATAATAAAAACCAGTTTCAAGAAAGTGAAAAGATTATATATAGATTAATATTTTATTTAACATATGATAACCGTGTAATATTTTATTTTATATTTAAGGTGAAATTATAAAATTGGAGCGTAAAAAATTTAGTGTAACTGATGAAGAATGACTTTGCGAAATAACTGATAGTATAATAAATTTGTAAAATAGGAGTTGGTCCACCGCTAGCATATTATATATATATATATATATA
>NW_027109473.1:98378-102298 GCF_000696795.3 Halyomorpha halys
ATATATACCCTTTTGAAACGTTACTTATTTAGTTGAGGGTAGGGAAGAATTGACTGCACTCCTCCACTCCTCTAGACTGGGCGGTGTGCCAACGTTTTTTTCTTTTCCAGTCTGTTGGACTGTATCAATACCACCTCCTGCACCTTGAAGCATCTCTTCACAAGAAATGTGAAAGACACCACCTCCATAAACAGTCCCTTTTCTAACTATTTTTTTCTTTTCCTTTTAAAATGATAATTTTACATATAATATAAATTTTATAGTGCTGACGCCATATTAGTGGATAAGATACATGCCAAAAAATGGTGTTTGGTGGAACTTATTCAGTTCGTTGTTGATATCTTTTTGACATACTTAAAGTACAGAAAATCTACATGTGAAAAATGAGGTTTTGGTCTCTATCTTGATTTTTTATAATATATGTATAATAGTTCCCTTTATATCCACTTTATTAGACTTTATTTTTGCATATATCATAAAAGTTACTTCTAAGAAGTTAATCGTTAGTAACCTCTTGGTAGCTTTAATATGAGTGCTAATAGACATCTGGACGTCTAATAGTCACTGATTTTTTTTTATAAAATAAATTTTCAAATTAATGATTTCTTTATTTTGATAAAAAGTTTAGTTTTGTTCTACACAAGAGATTTCTATGATTGAAAAAAACTAAAATGACATCCGTAATAAACTTTTATTAGTTGTCATTAGATCCACCCAAAAACCTTTTTCTACTGTTCTATATGATGAGAGAATGACAAACCTGTAGCAAACTTAACTAAATAATGTTAATTTTTTTCTTTTAGAACTGTGTAAAGATATTTATCATCAGAATAAATAATTTACAGACAAATATTTCAAAAAAATGAAAAAAATACAATCACTTTTGGGTCATCATGTAATAATTTTCAGGCAATCTCGTTTTAGAGATTCCAAAAACATTACTTCACTTAACCCTAAAATTCACCTTATGGCTGGATATAATAATACTAATCGTGAGTCAATTTTAAAAATCTAATCAATTAGAAGTTGTATAAGTCTAATTAATGACAATTATAAATATAATAAATAAAATTATTAACTGAAATAAATAATTTAATATTATTAATTTACCCCTGTAGAACAGATTCGTTATCTTGGACTACATCTCGACAAACGACTGACATGGAATCCTCATACAAGACTAAAAAGACAAGAAACTGCACGTAGATTCCGACTATTGCAACATTTACAAGACAAACGGTCTAAACTTCCAACTCATTACAAAAGACTGATCTACATGACAATAATAAGGCCCATCTGGACATATGGAGTTGAGCTTTGGGGCTCCACTAAACCTTCGAATTCCTCTCGTATCCAATCTTTACAATCCAAAATCCTTCGTTAAATCCTCAATGCTCCTTATTTTGTTACTAATAAAACCATCCATAAAGACCTAAATGTTCCTTATGTAACCGATCTAGGCCGAACCCGATATTATTCCATAATAAACTCCCTAACAACCCAAACCCACTAGTTTCTAACCTTGCTTCCTCTTCCATTCCTGGCAATCCTCCAAGTCGCCTGAAAAGAAGATGGCCTCGTGACCTTATATTGTAAACTGTTTTTAGAGTTCTACTACTGGGTAGTTTCTCTACATCCTGTATCATATTATTATGTCATTATGATCAAATTTACTTGTATTTTTTATACAGTTGTAAATATCAATAAATAAATTTTAAAAAAAATATTATTAATTCAAAAACTATAAATTATAGATTATTACAACTGCATTTTAACAAAATATTTTTATTAAAAATATAGTTATAAGTTACTGTATATTATGTAATAAAATAAAAACGAAAAATCACTAGGTATTTGCCCATTACATAATTCTACGTTTATAACTTCATTTATTAGTGCTATAAATTAAATAACTAATGCATCATAAATATTATATTTGATAAAACTGTACTATTGAAAATATTTACGTTTTTTTATGAAAATATGTATTTATTTTGTTCAAATTAATCATCATGTAGGCTTTTTATATATTGAACAGAATTAAGAGGAACCGTTGGAGTTTTTCTTAGCCACGCATCACTTCGCATAAGATCTCACTCTGTCGACAGTCTAGAAATTAACCAACTTGATATTGAAAAGAACTTATTCTATGTATCGATTTTTATTTATTGAGTCAGGGAAGTGCGCTATTCGCTGATAACAGCAACACTATAATGAATAAAACAAAAGGAACTAGCGATAAGAGGTCTAACGACAAAAGCCGTTAAAGAAGCAATAAATTGGGAGAAGAGTAGCAATAAAACAGTGACTTGTAAGTTACTATGAGAGAAGATATGGTGTTCTGTAAGCCTCTTCGCAGCAGGTTCTTCAATCTAAATTTTAAACAGTGTTGCTCGCCCCTTAAGCACTAATGTTTCATTAAAGATTCAGACATTGAACGACACAGGAGCTATACTTAGCAGGGTAAGTTGGATAGCTCCGTGCTAAATTATTTCCCCCCTCTTCAGAAATTTAAAATGGTGGGGCCTCCGTTTTTAAAACCTACTCATTTATCTCTTTTGCTGTTAAAAATTACTGCTAAGTGGATAGTTTATTATGCCCGGCAATGGGCCTTTGACCTTTTTAATGACAGCCTAAATAATTCGGTCTCAGTTTTTAATGTATATCCACACTGAACTTTTTTCTTTGCGACAAACGTAACGCGGGCATAGTTGCATGCGGCAAAGGCACAGTGTGGACGTTGTTAAGCGGTTATATTACTTTCTGTGTGAAAAAAATGTAATGTTGCCTAACCGCTACGGTATCAATGATTACTATAAATATAAGTTTTAAATATATAATTTGTAATATTCCGCCCTTCATTGAATCTAAATAGCCTTAGTTTTACTAAAAAAAAAGAGGAAAAATCGATTACATTTATATTTAAAGAATAATGGTGAGAAATATAAAATAGTTAGAGAATTATGTCTGAATTAATCAGCACTTAGTGACGTGAGTTTAATATCCTATGAATTTCAAATTGTGTGTTAAACCTAATTTTTGGTGTCTCATAAGCTGATAAATAAGACATTGATAATATAATGTATCTATCAGGCCGACAATGCTTAGCTATTGCTACATTATATATATATATATATATATATAATATATTGTAGTTATATAAAAAAACAAGTATTTTTTTTTACAAAATATACAAAAGTACATTTAATCCTTTTAAATAATTTAATGAGTTTCTGAATACTATACTTAAGCGAAAAAAAAATTATTTTATTCTAAGATAAAATAAAGTAAAATAATTATTATGACTGATAAAAGTTAAAAGAATAAAATAAAATTTATTAACATAACCTATGAGAGGGAAAGTTATTTAAAATAATCACTTAATATTCCTAAATTATTTTTAATTTTATATTATGATTTTTTTACTATTTTTTTTTTTCATTTTAATATTTTAAATAAGAAATTTTTGTAACTTTTGTATGAATTTGTAAAATCCAATGAAAAGTCTCAATTTCCATGTCAATCCTGAATACACATAAATTCCTTCTCCATTGGTTAAAACTTTAGAATTAATAATTCAGCCCCAAACCATCCAGCATATCACGTTTACAGTACCACTATCCAGCATAGATATCAGGGTTATGATATTACCTATTGCAACAAATATGCTGGATAGCATGGATTATCTAATGAATTCTAAAAAGGATCTCATGCTCAAAGCTAGGGATCGAAAGTTATCAACAATTTTTTTGAGATGTAGAGAAGTTGTTTCAACCTTCAACTTTATTTACTTGTATAATTGATTTTTTAAAAATTTATTTAATGTAATTTACAACTGTACAAAGTAATACAATAAGTAAATATTTTGTATGTTTCATATACACTTGAAAATCTTGGGAAGGAACCACCCATCGGTGGTA
>NW_027109473.1:102348-119783 GCF_000696795.3 Halyomorpha halys
ATATATATTAGTGGAGTTCTATTGAAACTTTGATATCAATTAATATAAATAAAATGATAAGACGCTAACTATTGTAACATACATAGTAACAGCTAACTAAAAAATATTTTCTTGACCTTCTTAACTGAAATATACATTTATAATTTTTAATGAACAAAAAACAAAAAATCATACATAAGATTTTTTCCTTATTCTTCAGAAATAGACAATTCGATTGAAATATAATAACTATGAAAAAAGAATATTTTCGACCATGTACTAGATAAAATATGAAAGGTTTTTATATAATAACCTTCATTGTGCTTCAATATTAATAGATTCTTAAGGGGGGATGTTGATATTCGTTTTAAGCGCCTAAAAACCCTTAAATACGAATTTTCGAAAAAAAAAAATGGAAACTAAATATTTTTAGCCAAAATCATTCGCTCTAGACGTTGATTTCTTTTTCAAACTTTAAAAAAAAAAACAGAAATAACTTGAACACTACTCAACGAGTCTACACCAAACTTGTCAGTTGTTTATTGTTTAGGGCTATGTATTGTAATAAATGGCACAAACAGGATCTAATTGAACAAATTAGAACCCAAAATATAAAATAAAACTTTTGACAAGTATTTATTTATTTGAAACTAATATTTCGCCCTCATAAAGGCATTAAATATAAATTAGATTGCCTACCTCATTTCAAGGAGACATTCAGCTTTCCAACGGTTGTATTACGTTGGAATTGGATAAGATACACAGGAGCTATGAACAATTATATTAACAATAATCACTGGAATAAAAAAAAAAAATCCTTTAAATAAACCAAGGTGAAATTAGTGAACATTTTTTTATTTCTTTGAAAAATGATATTTGAGAGTTTCAGACGACGCTAAAAACGAAGATGATTTGCTTTTGCAAAAAAAAAAATGTTTTATTGAATAAAAAATCATTAAGTAGAATCAGTTATTTTTTTTCTCATTTTTCAGAAAGAGATAAATCAATTAATTTATAATCACCATGAAAAAAATGTATATTTTTTGACCTAAATATTTCTTAAACAAATTATAAGAATGATTAAAATTGATTCATTAAGTATGTAGGTAGGAAATTACTAAATAAATGAAAGACACTTTAACAATACTCTCTTCGGAGTAGGTGTGGCTTGTGCAGCAAAATGCTTCCAAGAGGAGCTTTACGTTTCTAGTTGGGGCGTTATGATTCCTATGTATGACTGAGTGTATTGTCTATTATTTATTTTTATAATGAACATGGTATAGATAGTCACACTTATCTTTATAAATTATAGTCTTTCAATAGGGTTGAATGAAAATTATTCTAATGACGACTAAAAATCAACTAAAATTATAAAATAATCTTTTTTTTTTACTTCAAAAGATGAAAGAACCCATTTTTAGTGTTTATTCTTCTATAAAATTTCAGTTGCTGTATTAAACGACTACAATTTAGAAGACTTTATATTTTAATGCACTAATAGCTAAATTGATTTCAAAATTTTAATTATTTTTGTTGAACTATTTAAAGTTGCTAATTTATACATAGATAGTTATTTAAATTAGAAAAAATATTGTTCTTAACCTTTATTCTGAAATTATTGTATTCTAATCGTGTCAAATTGCCTAGGCAGAAAGATTAATAAATAAATTTGGGTCGCTAAAAAGGAGTTTGATGTTTTCTTATGGATATTTTGCCGGAAACCCTGTTTTTGTTATTATAATTATGATTTTTTTTTTTGGGGGGGGGGTGGAGTCATAATTATTTTTAGTCTATATTTCGGAAGCTATTTGATTTAAAAAAAAATTAAAATTAAAAAAAAATCAAGCATTTAAAGTGGGGTTTACACTACAATTACCCACCAAGCCACTAGAGCACACTGTGATAGGTGATTATTAACAAAATTGTCAAAACGCGATTTATGGCTCTTTACATCAAATTTCCTTCATCATACTTGTTTCATGCTCAGTATCATCTATATAGAACAGGAAGGAAACATAGGAAAATTAATTGAGGATTGAACTCTGATACGTCAAACACACTATGGGATAAATTAAACCCAGATATGTTTTTGCATTTTATAAACTATATTTTTTTCAAGAATTTTCATTTCTTAACAAAATCGTTGTTAAATTTCTTTCTAATTATTTATCCGATTGAAATTTCAGTTTAAAATCAATGATGGATTTTTTCAATCGAATAAAAATTTCATTTGTATTGAATAGGTATGATCAAAGATTCTGACTAAAAATTTAACTATTTCTAGTCGAATATACTTTCAAATGAAAGATAACCAACTCTTTCATTAAACATAGCAGATCTTAGTGTCTGAGAAAATGTATATACGAGTATATTGTTCAATATCTTTGGTATATTTGTTTCATTTCTGAATATACCGATATACTTTTACTGAGTCCTTTGGACTCAATAAACTGTTATATTTATTTCATAATGATCATAGCACCTACCACAAATTAAAAAAAAAATGTATAAACATTTCTAAACGAAATATTTTTCATTGGAAGGCTGTGAAGCCGCTGTCACTAACTAATTCAAGGATCCCCTCCGGATACCTCGAGCCTGGTAATTATAAGATGGCAAAGGATCTGCATAATCGATTTTCGTTGGCAATTAAACATACTTCGTAAACACACTCTTCATTCTGCCCCAGCATTAATATTCATAATACTAAGTTGATGAAGCTGTTAAAGTTTTGTACTCCACTTTGTGCATAATTAACCATTAAGCCTAACCGATAACTTACAGTTCTATTTAACCAGTAGTCTTCTCTCTACAGGAAATTATTGACTTGTTAATCTTTTTTCAAATAATAAGTTTCGAAAGATATTCGAATATAGAAAAATTACTTGACTCCCTGGGAATCATACACAACCACATGCATGGAAATTAATGCGTGGGGGATTTTATCCAGAGGAGGGATGGCATGCATGCATCGCATATATTATTTGTTGTTTTATCTATTACTTTATTATTATTTTAAATATTTTTATATAGGGAAATTCGTTGATCAAATGAAATAGAAGGGAAAGAAAAATAAAAGGAATAAATTGAAAAACTTGTAGTTAGTTTATAGACTGGTATTCATTGTAAAAGAAAACTGTGAAAAAAAAATGTTATCTTTCTATTATATTATATGATATAAAAATATGTAATTTATATATGTCCAGTCACGGATTGATCAGTATGCTGTGTAATGTAGCAACCCGATGTATTTGGGCAGCATGAATGAATAAAGTACTTATTTCTCTTTCTCTTTTATAGACAAATTTAGGTAATGTGGTGGCACAGTGGTAAGGCATTATACTACTAACTCCAAGGACGCGGGTTTGAATCCGGCTGTGGCAAATAATTATTTTATGTTACACTGTAGCCGTGAGTGAATTCTGTGGGTACTCCCCTCTCCTGAAGTCCGCCCAGCCTCTTATAGTGGGTACCCTTACTAAGGGAAAATCCTTGAACGTAATCTTTATCGTTAAATCACCTCCTTGCATAAAGGTTGTTCTAAAAACAGTGTTTCCTTACAAAGTACAGGACCCATAACCCTTCATGGGTTGTAGATGTTCACATAAATATGATTATAAAAAAAAATTATTGTTGTTCTTCACTTTATGAAATGTCAGAATATTTTTGTTATTAAATATCCATAAAAAACTAAGAAGCTAACCGTTGAAACCAAATTAAGCCTCTACTTTTTAATCCAACATTATTTAATGACAAAAACTCAGTTTTATTTGATTTTTTATCAAATAATTAATCATATGCAATACCGTTTGGACATCGCTGTTGTGAAATATATAAATATACTGAGCCTGTCTTCATGCTCAGAGGTAACCACATTTAGTGTATACATTTCATTGATATATCAGGTGAAACACATTAATTTATTTATTATGACCTTAATAATCCTTAACAATTAAAATCTTTAGACGTGAATATCTTCAAAACATAAGAGCATTATCGGACATAATTTCATAGAATTTTTTTTTATTTTTGAGATCCTAAGTTCATATACTAATTTAGGACATTTAACCCTGAAAAAAATCTATATATTCTACATTTCTGTTACGTTTCGGCCAACTGGAGGGTCAAAGGAGAATCAATGTGTGGGAAAAGTTAATATAATTTTTATCAAGGAATTTAGCTCTATAACATATTTTATACCCTTAAAAAGTAGTTAAATAGTAAATCCAATAAAGTGCACTGGAAAGCAGTCTCAGGATGAAGTAAGTTGATATAGTGTTCTTCTAGAAATCAAAAATAAAATATCGGTCAATTATCTTCCTCCAAGTAGAATAAATTCTGTCCAAATATGAATGACATTTGAAATAACTGTATTAATTCGTCATAAAAAATTGATAAGTTTTTTAAAACAGGAAAATTGTGACAGTTGAAACATGTATTGTAAAATTGAGTTAAATTGTGTTGTGTACATATATTGTATAAGAAAAAATATATCTCTTTTAAATGCGAATTTACACGAAATAACAAATAAAGTTTCGAAATATTATAGTATAGTAGTTTATATAGTATAGAAAGAAAAAAAGATACATAGCCACTTCTACAATCTGCAATATTTTTTAAAAATACAAAAAAAGTAGTAAAATTCATCTCTAATATCGATTTGCAAGGAAACGTAGACGTAATATGTTCAATGGTGAAGAATGAAAACTCAAGCTGACAATATACTGATCCCTCTTCATTATGAAATTATATAATAGTATGTTTAACTCAATTTATGATATTTTTATTCCTATTGCTTATTCTAGAATAATATTCTAGTATGTACAATGTCTTAATAAACTCCTCATCCATATAGATACTATGAAAAAGAAAAAAATATGTTTGTCACAACTAATTTATATTTTAGCATAGTTTTTTATTTGTTGTATTTAAATAATTATAATATTATAATAAAGATTTTAAGAAATGAGAAGGGGTGAATTTCTTTTTCTTGAAAAAAACATTATTAATATATAATAATATTTTAATTTAATTCACTGCTTACTAATTATCTATATTAAATAATTACTTATAGCGAATAATATGATTGAATTTCACTCAACCCCTGTGTTGCCTTTCCTCTAAAATTTAAAATTCATAGCCGAGGGCTTCTTCCGAGCAAGGGTGTAATATATCAGAACCTTAGACAATTTGCAGAAGTAGATTGATGAACGCCTTCTCCATCAGGCCTAAACCATTACCTCTTCATAAAGAAAAATCGATTTCCCTCTCAGTTTTCCATGAAAAATGTTAAATTTATGTAATTATAATAACTCCATTATAAAGATGAAAAGAATGATAAACCAATTCATCATCCTAACTTCTTTACCGGTTATTACCTCTATGTGTTGCTTCCTCTCCACTTTCTAATTTGTGATAGTATTTATTTTTAAAAAAAAAAACCTAATTCTTGCCAACACTAAGTTCTAACCACCTTATTTGTCATCTTACTAATCAAGATATCAAAGTATGAGTATTAGTTTCGATAACAATGTAGCAGTACTGTACCTTCCTTCCAACTATACTGCCTAACCTAAATGCAAATCTCTAATAAATTTCATATTAATCTTATACTTTTTTTTTTAATTATTACTGGCTCAGATTGTTTTCTTTCTGTAAGTTGTATAAGGTGTTTTATGTTCATTTTAGTATTGTTAATCAAAGTGAGCGAGTGAACATATATTACTTTTTTTTTATTCATAATTCATATGAGAAGTAAAGGTAATAACATTTATTGTATATTTTTCTCAAATATGAATTGGATAAAAAGGTCATTCGAAAATACAATATCTATATATGTATCAACTTTTCTGAAACAATGAAAAAATAGAGAGTAGAAACCAAAACAAGAATGGTAAAAATGTACTAGGTTATAATATTTTTTATTGATAAGACTTATATACTGAATTTTAATAACTTCTTCAAAAATAATTTTAATTATATTTATTAGGAATAATTAAACATCTTTCATCGTTAGAAGAAATTTAAAAAATGACAAAAACCATCTATAAAATATTATTAAAATTGACTTTCTAAGGGTATGGTTCAATCGAAAAATTTGTTGAATGAGTTCATTTTAAATTTTATTTGTGTTTTTATAATTTTTGTTGTAGCTAATACTAGTAACCGTTTCCTAAACATCTTCTAAAATATTTTATAACTAACTAAAGTTAAGAAATATTACGTTACCTATAAAACTTTGTCACTTTTATTATTAGATTTACAAGATCTAAACATTAGTTTAGTAAATATTCGAGGCACGATTAACATTAAAAACAAGCATTTTATAAATATACAAACATAAATTATGCCAATGGGAAATATTAGAATGTGAAATATTTATTCTGAAAGTTTACTCAAATAATTAATGTTTCGTATTTATAATTAAAATATTATACAATATTGTGATGTTTTTCAAAGGTAAACTAAAAAAAAAAAATTTCAGCTCTGATTAATTTTGGAAACATTTTCTTTGAATAATTTTCAAATATGAAATTGATTAGTATTGATAATTGACACATTTTTGGTAGGATATAAGATATTATAGCTAAATATTTAATTATATCTATTATATTTATATTTATTATTGTTTTTCTTTAATTTAGTTATTTCTGTTTTATTCCAGGGTCGAAAAAACTATTTATATTTGTTATATTATATTATATAAGTATAAAGGGTATTACTGTTTTCGGTCACGTTTTCTCACAAGGTATATTATCATGTAAATAAGATGAGCCAACCATAAGCCCTTATAAAGTTTTATGTTTATTTTATGTATAGAACAATGATGTTACCGAACATAAACATTATGCTACACTATTCTAGCAGGAAGTCAATCAATATTGTATTTATTAACAATAGAGCTTATATTATATATATATTTAAAAAAATAAAATGATAATATTTCGCTTTAATCTTGGAAAACAAATTTACATTTTTCCCATTATTTGAACCAACAATAAAATTAAAACTAATATTTTTTTTATAATTTAAATAGCCATACGACTTAATAACCTCATTCCAATTACCATTGTATCTTCTTTTGTAGGATCAATCTTCTAAGGTACTATTTTTTTTTTTTTAATATTTTCTTTATGTACACAAAAGATAATGAAGCAAGTGGTAGTTTGGACATTCCTGTGTCCCATCAATTTTATTAAATGAACAAATATTTCACTTACCCATATATGGAATATATAGTAAGGGAATGTATTGAAATCTTGCAAAATTTCAAATTCGAGCTATCGATAATATTCAAGTCTCGCAAAAATCCACACTCCGGAAGTGCTACTTAATAGAATCGATTTTTCACATTATTTTTTTTAATAGTCTTAAAAATGGCACCAACAATTTTGATAAAACTCGGAATTTCAACCTACAATTAAATTATATTGAATATTAACTGGGCGTTATTTTCATCATAGTCGGACACGGCTTAAATGAAAAAATTTAAAAAAAAATCTTTCCCTAATGTACCTTGAATGTAATTAATTAAAAATATATATAAGCATTTACCAATGTTAGAAATGATAGACAATGAATAAATACAAAATATTAAAGAATTTCATGTATAAATAAAGGGGAAAAATATTCATACATAAAGCCGAGACTATCCGATCTTTCCCAATTGGATTACGGCTTCCTTATCTTTTGCTAAACTGTTGTAATAGGCAGGAACAATATTTATATCCATTATTTCTACTTCGAGAAACATTAAAATACAAATATATTTATAGCAATAGAAAAAAAATCTTTAAAAATAATTTTCGCCTTCCCTGATCTTTTTTATTAAATCACTAAAATAGTGATAATTTCAACACTAGCCCTCAATATATACAAAACTTGAGGACGTATGTGGGGTGGTAAATAAAGTTGTGTGATGTGCAAACTTCAATTTTTTTTGTAAATAAGTAATTGGCAATCATGATAAAAATAATTACAATCAAATATTCATACTAATTATTCTTTTGTGAGTATTGCTCCCCCATTCACCATCGCCTTCCTCCAACACTTTTCCTTTCTCTCTCGTTTCTGTCCTATTTGATTAGCTACAGGGTTTCTCACCTTTCCAAATAATGGTACTCGAATGAAAAATATCTCTGAAGTTTGATTACAAACGTAATTAGAGAAAATTATAGTCGAACAAACAAATGTAGGAAACTTATCTACCATTGGGAGAGGAAATGAAGACAGATTTACCTAAGAAGAGTCTTGGTAGGAAGAAGAGGCTGCATTATGAGACAGATGTTGATCGTTAACTGCCGACAGCCCCTGCTCCCTCCCCCACCATATTAGCTCTAGAATTATTTATATCCATCGCCTATTTTACTTCGTGAGCTCATAATGTTTAAAATTTATGTTAAAAAGTAAGTTTGAAATTTACCAAATCATTATTTCTGTTATTGAAGTGTTTCATGGATTTAGTATTGCTATATCTCTCTCTAAAAAAAATGGGAATGACGTATCACTGCAATTATTTAGTTACGTTATTCATCGGCATTGCGGTGTAAGATAGACTTTGATTACCTTATATGACGAGAGATAAAAAACTTAGACCTTTATTTACAAACTGATGAGTGTCATCTGACTCTAGATCTAGACTTAATGTTAATGCTCCTCATCGCTAAAAGTAGCAAAAAAAAAAGCGACAGACAAAAGGATTCTCCTGATTATATATATCTATGTATATGACAGTATATCTATGCGATAGTTATATGTATTTTATATTACTTACACCTGAAGTGACCATTCTCGAACTATATATATGAGAAGGCAACATTCTGCCCCCCCCCCTTCCCTTTCTGTAAAGACGTAGGAATGCAAGTAGGGGATGTGAATATATCAGCCGCAAAAGAAACTATACTAACAAAAGATTCGTCCCATCTCAGCCATAAATGCTTGATTGTTATGATATATTTTTCTCAAAGCAATAAGCTACTGTATGATAACACTTTTTACCCGACCCGTTGATGAATATATTTTCTACTAGCCAGATTGGAAGTGTCAAGACTCATTCAGGAGCCTAGAAACATATTTTAACTACCCAAAACTACGTTCTGAACCGAGCAAAACAAACCCCGCTACAACGTACTCGGGGATCTCGTCCTCGTTGCAGAAATGATAAGGAAAATACAGCTCTGCAATTTACGAAACGCGAATATTTGCAAAAGTTGTATTTCCCTATTAATAATTAAGATTTATGACTGGTTTAAGCACCTCAGCTATTGTAATAAACTTTGACTTCATTCCAAACACATCACTTATACTTAAGGCTATTGTTAGTGAAAAAAAAATAAATTTTAATACCTTGAAAATATCAATAATACAAAAGATATACATTTAAAAAATTACGATTAGTATTATATGTTAGTATCATTAAATAAATTATTTATTCATGGATCCGACGTCGCTACATCATTCATAATTTCCATGGGTTAAATGTCATAAGAAACATTGTAGTGTAGCTATGAAGGTACTTGGAGAATCCGTCAAGATAATTCCCGTAAAACTTTGCGTATCGACTCAAAATATTATGACAATGTTTCTTCCGACATCTAACCCACTAAGTTTTTCATAAAGAACAAATATAATACGGTAAAACAAAAGTCGTTTCGAAATTTATTGATAAGTAATATAAGATGACAATAAAAACTAACTCAACAAAAAAAAAATAAATAAAGAACCAACATTAATTATATATAAGCTTGAATCGTGATGATGAATTCACGAGCTGTACAGACCCTGAGTAAAGAGATTGAATAGTTTCATATAATACAATACAATATGTATTATCCCATTACAATATTACATTATAATTTACTATTACAACATTATATATTATATTTATATTATTATTATTACAAACATTCATAACTTCTATCATTTAAATTACTATAACTGTAAAGTATACATAATTATGAACCTTTTACGTTGTTGTTACTTGAAATAAGTTGATAAAAATGTTTATCAGAAAAACTAGTGGTTAGTGATATTCATCCACTAAAACTTCATTACATTGTGAGGTGATCCGAGTAAAGATTTATATTGTATCACATTTTATCGACTGTTGCATAAATATAAGTATAAAAGTATGCAAACTGTCAGGGGAAAAAACTGGCACGTAAGTAGACAACATGGGACCACAAGCTACTTGGGAAGGCCCTAGTAAAATGTAAACAGTTCTGAACAACCCCTTGTTAGACCAGGTGTCCTCTTGGGGCCAGGGAAATGAAATTCCAACCTTTTTCAAGACAGTTGGGGGATGCTAACAACAAGTAAACAATTCTGGAAAACCTCTATGAGGAAGGATTGCCTTTTTTAGTTGTACAGGCAGATCGGCGGAAGGTTAAATACCTGGAAGGGTGAGGTCTATCATTATTAGCTTGAAATTAGACCAACAGTATAGGACATAATCGCATAGTTCAGGGTAGTGGATTGTATGAATATATATACTCTGCATTATTATTTATTAAAGAAAAAATTCATGGACTGACTTCTTATTTATTAATTTACCTAACTAGTAATGTGTACTACCGCACACCAAAGCTGGGCATTTGCGATAGTACGAATTGCTAACATAATTATTATCATTAGATCTAGTTATATTTGTTGGCTAATGCCTGTAGAAAACTGTCACCATAATAAAATAAATTAATATTAATTAAGTACTGTCTGTAAACAACGGCCCTACTAATGCATCACAAATTTTACAGACACACACAACACCTATTGAAAAATGGTGTTAAAACTGTAGAATCAAAATAAACCATAACTAGATCACCTTTACTCTCCGTCGTAAACCTCTGCTCTCCTGACCTCCAGGATCCTTTTTAAATATCCAACCCCTGTTGAACAGATCCGCTACTGAGGAATCCATATTGATCCCCATAAAAGATTGAAACGTCAAGAAACTGCTCATATATTTCAATTGCTACAGCACCTACTTGACAAACGCTATTAACTCGCTATTGACCACAAAAAATTATAATATACTATGATAATCAGACCAATTAGGTCATATGGAATTGAGCTCTGGAGCTCTACCAAACCATCAAATTCCTCGCGTATCGAATCCTAAGAGTGAAAAATCCTCCGTGAAATCCTTGATGGTCCTTACTATGTCACAAATAAACTAATTCACAAAGACCTTTACATCCTTTTCGTGGCAGATTTGGCCCGAAATAGATATGCATCTTTTCATTCCAAACTCCTCTTAATTTCTCGTCCTTAACAATCCCCAATAATCCTCCGAGGCATCTGAAAAGAAGATAGCCATGGGACCTATCAATGAGATAGGAGCGGATTAAAAATAAATATGAAGAGGGAAGGAATTGACGAAGTTTATAGAGCAGACTTGGATGCCAGACTCGATCTAACGCTTGTTTAAAATCGAGGAAGTCTTCCGTGCAGTATATTTCACATGTACACCGTACATATAGGACGGTAGAAAGATGGATATTCAAGTGGCTTGAAGGATTTGGGAAACATTTTTATAATAGACATTTTCCAAGGGTCGGGTAAAAAGGTGGATCGGAGGGTAACATTACAGATTTAGGTCAGGAATAGGATGGCTTTACGAGGGAGCTGTTTCAGAATATAGTATGTGATAAGATTGTGTCCAGGAGCTTTTTTGGAAGGTATTTGGTGGATGATGTTTATTATTTCTGAGGAACGAAAGGCTTTAGGAGGAAGGGTCATTTGTAGTGGAATTTGAATCTCTGCTTCAACATGTTCAAGATGGTTTGGATTAAGAATATCAGAATGGGGGTTAAAAGTTTTGAAGAGGTGTTTGCCGAATATTTGAGTTTTTTCTTCATCTCATCGTGTCCACTTCAGTGAGAAGTGAATGGTTGAAGGATTTGTATTTTAGTAGTTAGTTGTCCATAATGATTTGTCAGTGGTATTAAGGTTTTACGTTAAGTTATGGAAGTTTTTAATTCTGTTTTCAGTCAGTTAGTCAATGTATTGTAATGAGTTTTGTCCCAAGGATATCTTGTTCTTTGCCACCTCCCTCTTGCTCGGCGTTTTTCTGTTAATAAGGTTGGAACGTGACGAGGTAAGTTGTTTTCGCGAAAAATTTATATGTTCATTTGTGAAGTATTGTTAGTGATAATAGTTCTTACCGATGTAGAGAGTGTTTCAATAGCAGAATCAACCTGTTGTTTTGTTTTAAATGGAATTTTTAAGTCCAGTACGTTTTCTAGATCAGTCCGAAACATTTTCCAGTTCACCTATCTTACCCGTAGCCCGAGAAGGGGGAGAAGGTCTAGAAATAGGATTTGAATGGATGTGGAGTAGAACCGGGCTATGATCTGAGGAGAAATTATCTAAAGATTGAATTGAGGATTGTGAGGAGGGTATTTGCAAAGTATCAAATATATCAAGGATATCGGGACGTTTTTAAGGGATGTAGGCTAAGTAGGATTTTGTTGGAGAGAAAATGGACTAGCTATTGGAAAGATTCCTACCACGAGTATAAGACGTTCTGCATCCCCAGCGTTGGCGTTGTAATCTCATCCAACAATAAATTGCGGACCGGAATAAGGAGTCAAGATGGCTATAGGAAAGGTAAGGAAATCTGGAGAACAGTATACAGGTAAAAGTGTTAAATTAAACAGGCGAAAGGATAAGCTGACGGCTGTTGATTGAATAGTTCCAGGCGGAGTGAAAGGCCTTCTAATTTAAATTAATGTTTGATAGCAGGAGGTGTCCAGGTGAGCAAAAAAAGGAGTTCCGAGGATGCCAGAGCAAAATTTAATTGAGTGTAGGGAATGGGGGGCGTAAAAGAAGGATTAACATAAAGAAGCGACAATAACAATAACAAAGGTTTATCAGAAAGTAGACAAAAATATAAACAAAACAGATGAAATATTAGAACAACATAAGCGTTTACGTCCCAATATGAGCAAAATGCTCAAGTCTACACCCGTCTCGGGTTAAAATTGTAAAACGATCAAGTATTGACGGAGTATATTAATTAAGCTGGATAAGGAAAAAAACTCCGATAGGGTAACAAGAAAAATCTCTACATATTTAAAAATATCATCTGTTGTAAAATCTGGACATTTCAACATTAAAAATAAAAGTTTAGTAATATAATTAATTATATTAAGACTATTACTAAACCATTGCCAAGAAGAGGACTTATTGAAGCATGACAGCTATAAAGTAAAAAAAATAAAATTCGTTACTGAATAAAAAAACTGAAAGAAAAATTGCCGTTATTAAATAATTCTTATTAAAATTACTTCTTTCTGCTTGAATCAAATACTTTGTTTCCTCAGCTCATATGCATATTAAATGTAAGAACTATCTCTTTAACTATTCCACACACGACTTGTGTAGTTTCTCCTACTCACCGTTATATCTCATTAATTCTCTTCTTCTTTGGATAATTACGAATCCCATTTAGATACGTCGAGTAATTACTTTACTTGTAGAATGCTCAAAGGGACCAATTTTCTAACTACGGCGGTTAGGAAGCCTGAACTAGCTTCATCCTTTCAACCTTCACAAGTTTCCCTGTCAAGCTCAGGATTGGTAAGGTGGATCTTCTTCAGAAGTTCTCTTTAAATTGCTCCCTTAAATCTGAGATATGTATCCGAGCTAAAACTGAACGTCTTAATATCAGAGGATTTACTGAAAGCGCCACTCAGTCTTTATAAATATTCGAAAAGTTTTATAAGGTTTTCAAACTTTTTTTTCCGAAGTCAACTGTAAGAAATGGAAAAAAAATTGTGACAGCCAATTTTATTTATAACTAGACTTCTAACTCTCACTCCGTTGGTGACTTATTTTTATAATTTAAATATCCTTTACAGTGGTGATATTCCCGCGATAAATGCATAAAAAAAAAAACGAAACGTAACATTTTTAGATATAATTGTAGGATATTATGAACCCGTAAGTGCAGATACCGAATTAAAATATTGGCAGGCTATGAATCTACACTACTTTAGTTTCTTTCTTTATTTTTTATTGATTTTTTTTTAATTATTTATTTATTGTAATTTACAACTGTACAAAAAAATACAATAGGTAAATATGTAGTATGTTTCATTTACACTTGAAAATCTTGGGAAGGAACCACCCATTGGTGGTTTAAACATTAATTTAAACTAGAAGGTCCCGTGGCCATCTTCTTTTCAGACGCCAGACGACATTAAGAATTAATGGGTTAGGATGGTTAAGGAGTTTGGAATAAAAAGACGCATATCTGTTTTGGGTCAAATATGCAACGAATGGGATGTTAATGTCTTTATGAATGAGTTTATTTGTGACGTAATAAGGAGCATCAAGGATTTTACGTAGGATTTTGGATTGTAACGATTGGATGCGGGAAGAATTTGATGGTTTGGTGGAGCTCCAGAGCTCAATTCCATATGTCCAAATTGGTCTGATTATTGTAGTGTATACTATTTTTTTTTTAATGAATGGGAAGTTTAAAGCGTTTGTCAAGTAAGTGTTGTAGCAATCGGAATCTACGAGTAGTTTCTTGTCGTTTCAGTCTTGTGTGTGGATTCCAAGTAAGTCTCTTGTGAAGATGGAGTCCTAAGTATCGAATCTGTTCAACAGGTGTTAGTGGTGTATCTAGAAAGGATACTGTAGGACAGGAGGGCAGAGGTTTACGACGGAGAGTAAAGGTGATCTGGTGGGATTTTTCAGGATTTATTTTAATTCTCCAGTTTTTACACCATTCTTCAATAGATGTTATGTGTGCCTGTAGTGTTTGTGATGCATTAGTTGGGTCGTTGTTTACAGAAAGTATACATGTGTCATCAGCGTATGTTGTTAGCACTGTGTTAGGGTGGGTTGGGATGTCAGCTGTATAAACCGTATAAAGAATGTGACCTAAGATACTACCTTGAGGAACACCGGCGGACTGAGAAAAGAGAGATGTGTAGGCTAGGTTATGATTTACTTTAAAGGTTCTATCAGTGAGGTAGGAGCGGATTATGAGGAAATACGTTGGGGGTAGGAATTGACGAAGTTTATAGAGCAGACCTGGATGCCAGACTAGATCAAAAGCTTGTTCAACATCGAGGAAGACTCCCGTGCAGAACATACCGCGCTCCAATGTGGAAGATATGACATCAACCACTCGATGCCTCTGTTGTATGGTAGAATGAGATGTTCTAAATCCAAACTGGTGATCAGGAATAACATGATATGAGTCAAGGATTGGATAGAGGCGTTTTAATAAGAGTTTTTCTAGGATTTTGCCCATAATGGGCAGGAGCGAAATAGGACGGTAGGAAGATGGATATTTATTGAAAAATAAAAATACAAATAGGCAAAATGTAGGGCAATAAATATTATAGTTTTATGTATTAATGCCTATCATACACAATGACTAAAAAGAGGGGAAAAATAAATGATAATAAAATCAAAATCAAATGATAATAAAATTAAAATTATGTGACGATAAAACAAAAATTAAATGATAATAAATAAAAATTTAATGATAATAAGAATGAAATAACAATAAGATAAAAATGTCTCTCCACCATTGGCTTATCCTTGCAAACCATACCGGGCATCAACAAGAAAAGTGGCCAAAATTCATTGGAAATTAAAGCCAAGGTACTTGAATATATAAACACTACCTACCCAAAGAGCAAGTGGACCAGAGTCTATACAGATGGTTCAGCTGAGAAAGCTATTAAGAATGGAGGTGGTGGTATTCATATGGAATTTTCAAATGGCAATATATTGGAGAAAGCGATTCTAACAGGGTTCAATTCCACTAATTACAGAATCGAGCAAGACACACTGCTGGTTGAAACAAGAATCTTACTGGATCTCAGAAGGAGTCTGACCGACGCATTTTCAGTTCTTTTAAACCTAAAGTCCGAGTGGAAAGCGGGGCTGACTATGCTTGCCACTGAGTTAGAGCATGCTACCACCATCTACAAGAATGTAACCCGGCAGTGGATACCTGGACATTGTGGAATATTGGGAAAAGAACTGGCTGATATGGTAGCGAAAGAAGGTTCTAAATTGCCTAAAATCACCTCCACATAGAGACTAGAAGAAGTTAAAACCATAAACAAAGCGTCGGTTTAGCGGAGGTAGACCGATGAGCATCCGGACTTCAAACCTCAGGATCCATATTACCAACTTTCCAGAAAAGAGCAAGTCCTGATATTTCACTTAAGAACTGGACATAACCGGCTCCTTAAAAAATTCAAAATAGGTCCTAGCCTTCTGTAAAAATGCAGAAGGGGAGAACAGACAACCAAACACATTCTCCAAACATGCGTCCCAATGGAGGAAAAGCGGAAGACGAGATGGACTCAACCTATTGACTTGGTGACCAAGCTGTACCTCGACCTGGAGGATCTCAGGAGTACCGCTGAATTTATTTTTTTCATTCCTAGACTTGGCCATTAAAATGGAAAGATCGAAGAAGAAGAAGAAGAAGATAAGATAAAAATTAAATGTTAAAAAAATAAAAAGTAAATAATGGTAAAATAAAAATGAAATGATAATAAGAATTAAATAACAATAAGATATAAATCAAATGGTAATGATTTTTAAAATATTTATTTATTGCTATTTACAACTGTGCATTATAATACATTTAGTAAATATGATCTCGGTTAAATTGGAGTTTTACAGGCGTGTAGAGAAACTACCCATTGGCAGCACTCTAATTAGGTTTTACATTAGCAGGGCTCGTGGCCATCTTCTTTTCAGGCGCCTCGGAGGATTGTCAGGAATGGAAGAGGATGCAAGGTTAGAAACTAGGGGGTTTGAGGGGTTAGGGAGTTTATAATGGAAGGCGTGATATCTGAATCCATGGATTAAAACGTAGTTTTTAATATAAATCTAGGGACGTTGTTTCTAACTGTTAATGTGAAACTGATTGTGATACACATTGGTGACAGCCAAAAGATATTTATGTATGTATAGTTCGTGTATTTCTTTATGTACAAATACCAATATTGTATTTACATTCTCTAATGTCTGTTTTAGGTAAGTAACCTGATCAATTATGACGTACATATAACTGAACATAAAAACAGGTAACGTCTTACTTCTTTATAAATTAATTGAGATGACAAATGCATTTAAATGCAACTGTAATTTAATTAAAGTGATATTTTTCTCATAATATATTGAAATGTCTATTAATATTCATAAATTTAATGCTATGGATGGCTATTAATATACTATAAAGTTCATTGTTTCTAAAAATAAAATATGCTTATAACTCTGAACCAGTTAGGGATACCAACAAATGTCCCAATGGCGTTGAGAAACGACGAATCTGTAATTGTAAAAGTCATTAAATTCATCCACCGGACTAACTTAATAACCAGCCTTTAATTATAATAATTATCTATTTAGCTTGCCTTATTTTTAAAATTAGAACAGTCAGTTATCTGCTTTTCACCATCCTTTCCAATATCGTA
>NW_027109473.1:120593-125777 GCF_000696795.3 Halyomorpha halys
ATATCGGGTTCGGGCTAGATCGGTTACATAAGGAACATTTAGGTCTTTATGGATGGTTTTATTAGTAACAAAATAAGGAGATTGAGGATTTTACGAAGGATTTTAGATTGTAAGGATTCCATACGAGAGGAATGCGAAGGTTTGGTGGAGCCCCAAGGCTCAACTGCGTATGCTTGGATAACCTTGGATACGGTATACAAAAAATAATCATATAATTATTATTGCAACATAATGGATTCTCATTATTATTAAGTTATAATATTAAGATTATTTATTATTATTATTATTATTAATTATTAAGTTTGTAAAATTGCTTAAAAATTTGTTTTCATATAGCTCTCGGGAAAAAAAGTTTTTTTCTGCATTTAGGTCTTAATTAAAAGCTAAAAAAATTTAATTATTTTTTTTATCCTGTTGGAAGAGGCTGTAAATATTTCTAAATATGTCAAAAAAAAAAAGAGAGAAACAGCGTTATTTTAATTACATCCGGGATTTTGAAATGTTGTTGCAATCCTGAAGTTGTGACGTTGGTCACTTTCACTCTTATTCCTTTCACACAAGCCGAGTTAAGAGGAAAATTAACAGAAATCATATATTGAATTACGATTGTCGTATTTAGTTAGTTTATATAGTATATAGATGCAATTTAATTAACATATTTTTTTTTACTTTATTTTTTTTTTATTCTATTATGACTTATTATAGTTATCCATATGAAATCAGATCATAAAATTAATAATGGGACAGTGAAAATTTAATATTTAAAATAATTAGTTGATTTTGCGTTTAAAGTTTGCGTTGCAGTGGTTTTAGCTAAGAACTAATCTAAGAATACTCAGAAATTATTTCGTTTTTGTTAAAAACTTACTCAGTATTTGAGAACAAATTATGTGGTAAGTGCAACAGTTATTGGTAAGTCAATTGTTATTTTTAAATATCAAAAGTTTAGAGTTAACAACCGTATCAAAATTGGTGCCCGCTGTAACCTGAGGGTTAAGCTTAAAATTGGTGGAGATTTAGAAACTGTTGGTGGCATCTAACTCTTAATATTTAAAAACGAAGATTGATCTGTCAATAAGTGTTACGCTTACTCTAATATTTGTTAATATGAATAATTTATTTCTATTATTATTTTATATTAAATGAAAATGCAGATTCTCAATCATGAGAAATGATTCGTGCTTTTCCTGCCAAGTCTCCTAGAAGCATCTCTAGATATCGCTTCCTAAGTTCAACAATGTTACATTTCAAAAATAAACTTGGTAAAACACAGAATCATAGTAAAACATAAGTTATAAAATCTAAGTAAAATAAAAAATATTTCGAGATATTACAGTTTTGAACTGTATAGATCTCACCCTTATTGCTAAGATTACACAATAACTATTTTTGAGATGTTACACTGTTGAACTGGGAAAGCGACATATGAGGGACATTATTAATTAATAATTAATAAACCCTTGATCCTAATTTATTTAAAAATGTATACAGCATTTAACGGCCAACGAATGTATGATCATAATGATATGATACAAGGATGTTGTGAAATTACTTATTGGTAGCTCTCTAATAATAATTCTACATTATATTACATTTCTAGAGGAGATCGCGAGGCCATCCTCTTTTCAGGCACCTTGGAGGATTGTCAGGAATGGAAGAGGAAACAAAATTAAAAACTAGTGGGTTTGGGTGGTTAAGGGGTTTATAATGGAAGGATTCGTGCAAGATCGGTAACATATGGTAACATTAAAGTCTTTATGAATGATTTTTTTTTTTTTAAAGTAAGGAGCGTTGAGGATTTTACGAAGGATTTTGACCTGTAAGGATTGGATACAGGAGGTATTCGAAAGCTCGAGGGCCCCCAAGCTCAACCTTATGTCCAGATACGCCATATTGTAGTCATGTAGATCAGTCTTTTATAATGGACTGGAAGTTTAGACCATTTATCTTGTAAGTGCTGTATTGTTTGGAATCCATGTGCAGTTTCCTCTCTTTCCAGTCTTGTGTTAGGATTCCATGCTAGCCGTTAGACCAGATGTAGTCTAAGGTAGCGAATAGAGACGTTTTAAATTTATATTCAAGATTTTTAATATAAAAATTTCTCTTAATCTTTGTTGACATATGCATATCACATAATTAAGTTGTAAAACAATGAACTTGTTAGCCAATGAACTGCCTGAAACTTAGTTCAGATGTTAAAATAGAGCGAAGAAGGAATGAAGGTTGATTTCATCAAGAAGAAAACACTAAAAATAGATATATTCTGTTCTCAATGTTATCTAAACTATGTGCGAATGTTAATGAGAAATAAAATCAATTACGTAATTGATGATAATTGAGAGCTAAGAGACTAGACGAATGTTATTGTTGGGAGGCTGTTGCTTGGCCAAGGGGATATTGCCATATAATACAAACAAGGGGCTGTGTAAACCCCCAGTATGGATTGTAAACAAGATCAAACCGCCCTTGTGTCCCCTCCTATCTGTGTGCCCTTACTGAGCAAATTGTAAATAAATTACACTATTGTTGTTGTTCCTTTGTTGGAGTGTACCAAAAATATTGCTTGGGCTAATATCTAATTTTTACAACAAAAGAAACGTTCATTAATTTTTTTTTAATATGAGTAAAACTCATTCATCTAGAGTATGACTTGTTTTTAGAATCTATCTTAGGTCTTATATATTGTAATGGTTCTTCTAATTTTTTTGTGACGTTAGAGTATATAAATAACATTCCTTGTCCATATTGTATTATATATACAACAAAGGAAATGTTTATTTATTTATTTTTTATATGAGTAAAACATATTCATCAAGACTATGAGCTATTTTTAGAATCCATCTTACGTTTGAATAAATTGTAATGGTTCAACTAATTTTTAGTGAGTCGTTATAGTATGTGAATAACATTCCTTGTAAATATTATATTATAGTTCCAACAAGGGGAACGTTTATTTTTTTTTTTTTTAATATGAGTAAAACTCATTCATCTAGAGTATGACTTGTTTTTAGAATCTATCTAACGTCTTATAAATTGTAATGGTTCTTCTAATTTTTTTGTGACGTTAGAGTATATAAATAATATTGCTTGTCCATATTGTATTATATGTACAACAAAGGAAATGTTTATTTATTTATTTTTTATATGAGTAAAACATATTCATCAAGACTATGAGCTATTTTTAGAATCCATCTTACATTTGAATCATACGTTGAATTATAGTTCCAACAAGGGGAACGTTTATTTTTTTTTTTTAATATGAGTAAAACTCATTCATCAAGACTGTTATTAGTGTCTATCGTAATTATATCCACCTAATTAAAGCTAAATCAGTAAAAAAAAAAACAGGAATATATAATAAACAAAATTTTATTTTTTTATCTTTATTGAAATTTACAACTGTATCTAATTATACTTTTAGTCAATCTCGTGTAAGTTATTATGGAGTGATACAGGTGTGTAGAGAAACTACTCATTGGTAGCACTTTAATGATTTTTTTTTAAAGTAAAAATTTAGGTTTAAAAAAACAACAAAATGAAAATAAAGAAAATGTATACAATTTTTATCTGTAAAATGTTGTAATAATTAAAAAAGATTCTTATCATTATTTTATTTATTGTTGTTGCATCGTTTAAGTTTACATAATCATACTCGTTTTTACAGGTTACATAAACATATTATCAAACGTTGAAATATTTAAAAAGTAACAATTTAAAAATAAGGAAATTTGGCTTAGAATATACTAAAATAAAAACAAATTTCTAATACCTCATGACAATTTATTATATTCTTATCCTACATCATTAACTTGTTATGTACTATTTTGATTTTTTACTTGTCTTTCTTTATTTACTTACTTTTAATTTTAATTTAATTACGCTTTATAATCCGAAAGAAATACGGAGATTTTGATAGTGCTTAGTACATTTATTTTTCATCTTGGACGATTCGCATCTTATGTGCCCCAGAATTATTGAGTGAGTCACAAATTTTTAAATATATAACAAGCTAAATTTATAATTATAACAATGAACTTATAATATAATCTAGTCACTGACTTAATTTAAAAACGTCAAAAATTAAATGTATTTAGTACTGCTAAGTTTTAATACTTGATCTGAAAAATAAAAACAAAAGATAAATAAAATTGTTAAAAATATCGCACAATGTTTCTAGGAAGAATGAACCTATACATAGAAATTGTAGAAAAGAATATGTGAGAATATAAAAATCCCATTTCTAGCAATAAGGTAAAACTGTCTAAGCACTATGAGGGTCATTCTCAAGCAGGTCGAGACATTCCCGGTAAAAAAAAAAAAAAAAAAAGTGTTATATAAGATAAATCAAGAAAATTCTAGGATTTTTTTCTCTTTTTTCAGTGAATTGAGCCAGGTATTTCTCAACTCTACAATTCAACGAGAATTGCATAATTAAGGTGGATATTAAAATGCATTCTTATTTTAAAATATCATTAGGTTATCTATTATTTTCTTTATGTCCTTTTTCGGCCTTCTCCCTCAGTTTTCAATTTTTAAAAAAATACAGAACTTGATTAGAGTTTGGAAATGAAAAATGAACATTGGTTACGATTTTGTAGATTCTTTATTCCATAATTAAGTACTAAAAATAAAAAGGGATAAATAAATTTGTTTATAATGATTAGAAGTTAGAATTAAAACTAGGTTGAAATAGGTGTTTTATGAACTCCTTTTGAATAATTTTATTTAAACAATTGATAATTATACTATTATTAGACATAATTTCAGTTATTCTTTATCGTAGTATTATATAAGGGTAAACCCTAGTTCCATGAACCTGTTATATTTTCACACTTATGGATAGTTGCATATTTAAAAAAATCGTATACAGAAGTGAAATCATGAAAAAAAAATCAGATGTAATGATATAAGCCCGATTTCAGCTAATTGGGTGTAGCATTGGATTAAAAGGAAAAAAAAAAGAGGGAAAGAAAACAAATAAATATTAAGAGGCTCTTTTCACAAGTATTTGTGCTTGTTGTAGTCCTCCCCTAATTAGGGGGTTAATGGTCATACTTCCTTCTTGAGGGAGGGGAGTCTTTGTCATCTACTGATATTTTCCGCCGCTGATTCTTGCTTCTTTTTTTTTTTTTAACACCTGCGCGCGCAGACACACACACACAAATACATGTATGTGTGTGTATA
>NW_027109473.1:125872-127161 GCF_000696795.3 Halyomorpha halys
CATAAGGGGACAGTATTGTAAGGAAATACATTTACTAGACAAACAGTCAAAAGCAGAGTTGCACAAAAATTAGTTCTAAATACATTTATGACTAAATTCTCATGGATAAAATGTGTATTTATTAAGGAACAAGTAAATAACTAAGCATTGTATCCAGGTGAATTTAGCTATAGTTTAATTTATAACTATATATTTTCCCATCTACAGGTTAAATTTACTAACTCGTTCATTGTCAAGAGCAAACTCAGTAAAATTTTTTTCAATATTAATTAGTTTCTTTGTGATCCCAAATAATATCACTTTTATTCGAACTTCCTTTTCAAGCCCTAGGGACTTCAAAGGTTTTCGTATTATTATTAATTTATTTTATCAGTAAAACCTAATCGTTAGTGAACTTGGTTTAAAATAAGACTTCATGATATTTAATATTACATTATAACATGTATTCAGGTAAATTAATATTGGGCTGTGTGTAATTAAAATTAATTGTGAGGTTCTATTGTAGTCCACACCAAAATGAGAATGGCTGGTTTAGCCGAAGCGTAGCATAATATTATTAAAAAACATGTTTACTGGTGATTTTACCGCCTTGTTTATTAAATTATTAATTACTTCAATGTTAAAATTTATTATACTTTTACTCAACGTCCATTTTATGGATCAATTCAACGATTAGGAACATCATTTTAAAAATTAATTGGGAAATTATTAGCTCATCTGTAAATTGATAATTCATAAATTTGATATTATATTATTTTATGCAATATTTACGGTGAAAGAGTAACTGTAGAGACTGTAGGAATGTACTGTCACACTTGAAAGTATTCCTACACCTGCTTCAAATCAAATAAATTATATTGTTATTATTTGCATAGAAAAACTTATATAAATACACCCATTTAATGATAATCAATCCTTTAATAAAGAAAATGTTTTTGATAGTTTAAACCACACATAATTGGATTATAAATAAAAAACAAATCAACAACATAAGACAAAAGTATTTGTACATGTTAATTTTATTTTATTAAATTGATAATAAAATTTCATTAATTTTTTACCATGTTCACCATTGGAGTTTGAAATTTTTTACTTAATTTGTTATTGCCGTGTACGGGGCTCGGGGTTTCTAAGCCCGACTAGGGGTTTCCCCGTACAGGTATTATATTGAAATTTATTCATATATTAATGTATTTATATTATGTATTTGTATTTATATTGTATATTTGTATTATGTATTTATATTATATATTTATATTATGTATCTCTATCAGTTCCTGATGGGAACC
>NW_027109473.1:128269-140877 GCF_000696795.3 Halyomorpha halys
TAAGGGCTCTGCCTAGACGGTTAATGGCTCCCAGTTAATGGTACCCTCTGTTATCTATATGTCTTTTTACATTACTTTAGATCTGTTGCCGACGGGGTTTTTGCCTAGGTCCGGCGGTATAATTGGTATACCGACAAAGGAAATTATTTTAAGTTAAAAAACTGCAGCTGGTACTTCTCATACATATCATTATATCAATGTAAAATTAATTGTTTTGTTGTATAAAATAGATTTTATTCTCATTGAAATAGTCTAAAAGGACTGCCAAATTTTCAAAATAGCTTCTCCAAAGTACTTATAATTTTGTTTATTTAAAATAATTAACCACGTTTCTATGTTACATGTAAAGAATAATGGTTAAATATAAAATATAGAAGAATTTTAGGGGAAAATAAATGTTTTTGTCTATAGACATATTTTACCATCACTTGCTTGTATATATGGAATAACTATGTTTCTGCTAGTTCAGCAGATTTTCATGAAGGGTAGACGGGATGATTGAAGGATCTGGTACCCACTTTGCAAATTCCGGGTGTGCTTCAGGAGATTAGGCACCTAGAACCTTATCCTCTATGCTACCTCACTCCTTAGTGTTATTAAACACTAGCTATAATTCTGCTTTATCTAAGCGTTCCAGTTGATCTGGCAAATAGACGGATGTGCTAGCTTTCTCGTGCGCGTGATATTGTCGAAATGTTTATCGCTATCTCCTAGCATTAACATTTATCGATCCCGCGTTTGGGGGCTCATGAATCCCATTTGATTTGCATTAATTCAATTCGAGGCAACTAGTTATGCCACGTACGTATATACTGATTGCTCTAACGTTTAGCTGTGTAGTATGTGGATTTAAACAGAATATTATTCTATGCTGAAATATGTTTTCATCTTCTTCTTCGTCTATGCACTGTTTATTGGTTAACAATTTTTATTTTATTTTATTTATACATGAAAACATATAGTACAAAGAAGTATCGCTATTGCGAAGAAATTCGAATTTCATTTTTCAATAGAAATACATTTTTAGGTACCTAAAGTCGAAATAACTAAGTTCACAAAAGTCTTTGAAAGTGCCTGAATAGCCAAGCTCAAAAACGAAAATATGTAAGAAACTCAAATTGAATATCCAAATTATAATCTTCACGATTTTTGTATTTTACTATTATTAAATTGTAGTATATCCTAAACCAGGTTAGGTATATTATCATTTTATTTCCTACAACAATTTTGTCTATATTTTTTATTGATAATCCTATAAATTTTTGTTTCAAATAATTATATAAAATTCAAGAATATTCATCATAAATAAATGTTTCCTAAGATCTCTGCATAATTTTGGTTAAGATTTCTCGTGCCTGACTTAAAATTAATTGTGTAATTATTTTTTTTTATTTTGTTAATAACGGATACTAATTAAAGTTGTTATTTTAACAGATGATTGTCGGATCTTCCAAAACTTTTTTCTTGACTGTTGTAAGTATATATGTTTTGTGGGTCTTGAGGATCAGTCAATAATACAACTTTATTTAGGCGACGTTTCGCAACTTTATTGTTTGCATAGTCATGTCCTACACTGAAAAAACAAGTTTTTTTAGAACAAGCACTTTCTTAAACTAATTACTATTAACTACAAGTATTTTATGATTAATAACTATTACAATTGAGACATTGCTTAGTAAAAACATTACTTTCAGTTGTGGCACAAACCTAGAGTGAGTTGGATCACAATGTAGAATACTCTGTAATAGACAACTTTAAGTGAAGTTTTTACTAAGCAATGTTTTAATTGTAATAGTTATTAATCATAAATTATACTCTATACTTTTAGTTTTTTTAGAAATTAGTTGAAGAAAGTACTTGATCTAAAAAACTTTTTTTTTCATCTTAGATTATGCAAATAATATTATATATTAATTTATTTATTATTTATTGATAAATATTACAATCTGCCACCACTCTGTTGGGAAATAAGTAATAGTGATAACTGATTACATTAATACTAAAATAAAATAACTTAAGAATAAAAAAAATAAATGAATGAAAAAAAATACATAAAATCTCGGTCTAAATATCAAAATCTAAAAATCAAAACTATGCACATGAAAAAATGTATCCGCCTCTGTTTGCACCATTGCTCAATCCGGATGAGGTGTGTTCGGAGATTGGATGAGGCTGTTACAAGATTAGGATGGGAGGATAGCAAGAAAGGATAACTGTATCATCGCCAAATGTTTCCTGGAATATGTCGGGATTGATGGGAATGTCGGTAGTGAAGATGCAAATAATAAAGTTGTGAAATGTCGCCTAAATAAAGTTGTATTATTGATTGATCCTCCTGACCCACAAAAAATAATACATATGCTAATTAATAAATCATTAAATAATCATGTTTATTTGTTTTTATAAAATTATTTTTTGGTCATCTATTTTTTTTAACTCAGATGGTAAGTTTTTTTCAACCCTCCCGGCCCTGAACGGAGTTTCCAGCCAAATTGAAGTTAAAAGCCGGTAAGGAAAGCTTTTAAACTGGCGCAAGATTCATTGCTTGTTAGAGCATGGCCCTCCTTTTAATATCTTTTGATCGACCGACTTCACTTTCATCTGGGTCACTTGAAATTCTTAGTCGAGAACTTTAATAATGCTGTCAGAAGTATTAATACAAATATATATCTCACTCGTCTCAATTAAGTCACTTGAGAATGATGTGGTTATAATTTTTTAAAAAATGAAATAATTAAATTTGGTGAATAATTTTTATTGTGTTCTGTGTTGAACTCAATATATATTTTAAAATATCATCTTATATTTTATTTATATATAAGTATAAGTTTCATGATGCTGATAATGGATTAAGTAATATAGACATAACAGGCAATATTGAAAAATTACGAGTTAGCTACATCTATTTAACGGTTTGACCTAAGCAAATCTGTTGCTTGTAGAATAGTTAGTTTCATGTAAATGACATTGATACTTGGGCACAACCGGACAGTTAAGAGAATTTTTGACGTAGAACTGAAAAGTGGCCATTTTTAGGAGCGTTCTAGCTAACTAAAAATGAAATCTAGACTTGTTTTTAATGGAATATTTCTCTTTTTTAAGATTATATGACATATAAGACTATAAACAATGCTTAGTTTTCTATTTATAAACAAAAACTGAAAATATATATATATATATATATATATTTGTAAAACCGGCTGGCCCAGAGATGGAAATCATGAAATTTGAACCAAGTGGGAGAAGCCCCCCAACCTCTTCTAAAAACGTAAATAATCGTTTAGAAAATCATTTCTATGATTTTTCCAAATAAACACTTTATTAAAAGGAAAAATCAAGGAAGTTGGCATTTTGTACTATATGCTAACAATGAGGCCATATTTTTTTAACAAGCACGATGAAAACAGTTTTAACGCGGGGTGGTTAACGGGTTTATCATGGAAGGATTGATATCTGGTTCTGGCCAAATCTGCATCATATGGAACATTGAGGTCCTTACTGATGATTTTATTTATGACAAAGTAAGAAGCATCAAAGATTTTACGAAATAAGGATTTGATATGTGAAGGATCCGATAGTTTTAGTAAGGTCCCAAACTATAACCTGCTAGTCCAAATAAGCCTTATGGATGATAATGTAAATGAGTCTTTAGCAATTTATTGGAATTTTACACCATTTGTCTAGTAAATGTTGTAATAGTCCGAATCAACGAACAGTTTCCAGTCTTTTCAGCCTTGTATGCCTTTTCCAAGTAAGTCGTTTGTCGATATTTAGTCCTTTGCAGCGGACGTGTTCCACAGAGATAAGTGGATATTGTAGGGCAGTCCGTAGATTTACGACGAAGGGTAAACGTGATTTGATGGGAATTTATTTTAAGTTTCTATTTTGTATACCATCCTTTAAGGGTTGTAATATGGGATTGAAAAGTTTGGACTACAATAGGTAGGTTATTATTCCCACATACTTGCATATGTCATCGGGAGTGGGGACAAGTTGAAACTGAATAACGTATTTTTAATTTTAAAACATAATAAAATTAAAGGAGACATACAGTTAGGTTTCGGTTATTGGAGATGTATCATTATCTATAGAAAATAAAGTACCTAAAACCGATTCTAGTGAATTGTAGGAATCACCCAGCACATTTCTTCAGGCGGACAAGAAACTACGAGTAATAATAGATATTTTGAAGCTTTTTTCTCATCCTTATTCAAACTCTGATATAAATAAAAGTATGAAATAACCCTTATGGAATCAGATATGTGAAACATGTAAACATATGTAAATAGGAGGCATATACGAATATATGTAAATTAAAATTGTTGTATGTGATATTTTTGTCAGTTAAAATTATGTATTTTCATGAAATCCTGGACTGCTGATCACAGTAACACAAAAACGACAAAGCCTATTAAGTCAAAATCATGCTCAAAAAATGATGAAAAAAAAACAAAAATCCAACTTATTTTTCTTCATTTCATCCTTTATCAATATTATTACAGTTGAAGTGGACAGTCATTAGTTATGGGGAATGCATCAGTTACAAAATAATTATAAGTAATTTTTCTATTTATTAATCTCAATTTGTATTCTGTACATTTTAGTGTTTAATTAGTAGTTAGGAAAATATTTTCATAAAAGCTGTTTTGTTGTTTAAATATGATTATGAGAACAATTTAATCTTAAAATTCTGCCTAAATATAGTGATTTTATTATTTACTTAACCCCAAGATCCTCAAAAATATACATCATTAACAAAAGTTAATGTTTTCTCTCTTTCTCTATGAGTAAATATGTACACATGGAGAGAGAGAGAGAAAACAAGGCTAGGTCGAAAAATTTTTTGGCTTTGAGATTTTCCCTTTGGCAATAGGGTTGGGAGTGTAGCGAGCCGCAATCTCCTCTTTTCATTGGCTCCCTTGGCGGAATACATATCCCTACCCTCCCCCTAACCCCCCACTGCATATCTTCAGCCCCCGTCCCAATCAGCATCATTTCCACCATCCTGCCCCTACTACCTCTTGTATATATTCTCCCCATCAGGGAGTGTTTACTTTTCAATGATGTAGCATCTTACCTCATAATCTATACTAAAAAATATATTTAAAAAAAATTACTGCTATGATGTTACAAAAACCTACGTTTGTAAAATAGCAATAATTATTCCACGTATGAAAATATCTTATATGAGTTGCTTCCAAATACAAACGATTAAAACTAAAAAATGAAATAGTAAAATTAACAACGAACAAAAAAATATATAAATAAGGGTACCAACTTGTTTATTCATTCTGAATTGTTATTCTCCTAAAAACCAAATTATCATTCGGTTATAAATAAACTGTTTTTCAGTTCAATTCATCAGGAGGTTTATTTACTTTCAATTAAGAGTGTATGATTTAACTTCTTATCATTTTTATAGGTTATTGTTCTAATCATATTTTACTTATAAAAATCATAATAGTTGTTTTTTTCCATATATTTCTTTATTATTGTAATTCAGTTAGTTATCATTCACTATTGTTATCATTTACATTTTTTCCCTCTTTTTTTCTGTTTTTTTTTTTTTTTTTTTTTTTTTTTTTCGCTATATATTGTATAAATAAATATTTTAACACAAATACCTAATGTCCTTGATCTGTGGCAGGTTGTATTATTATCTTGAATAAAATAAATAACACGTGGATATATTGTTCTATAATACCTTAGGTAATGACGTTTCGGGTATTTTTGTTATATATCTTTAAAACAGACAGTCAGTACTTTAATCAGCATATCAAATTATTATAACTAAACATTTTTTTTATTATTATGCCAAATTAATTACCTTATCCATATAATTGTCGTCACATACTTAAATTAAAAGTCATCTAATAGAAAATATTTTGTCAAGAACCCCTTGCCATTATCTCAACTTAGTAAAATTCTATACTTATACTGTCTTATCGCATTATTTCGTATGATTTGTTTTTAACAATAAAAATATCTTCTTGTACAGTGTTTTTTTATATTTTACAATTATACAGTTCATACACCTGATATCCCAACCAACCATGATACTATCATCACCACGTATGCCGATGACAAGTGTGCTCGCAGTAAATAATAAACATTTAATTGCATTCAATACTCTCGAATCCCATATTCGAGAATGGTGTCGAAATTGAAGAATAAAAATAAATCCTATAAAATTACTTTTACCCTTCGTCGTAAACCTACCGACTGCCCTACATTATCCGTTAATAATATTCTTCATATTCCTATGGGACACATCCCCTTCTATGAACTAAATTTGGACAAGCGACTACCTTGGAATCCTCAAACAAAAGTGAAAATACAAAAAAATAAAATAAATCGATTCCGACTATAGCAGACTTATTAGAAAAACGGTCTAAATTTCCAATCCATTTCAAAATACTGTTCTACATGAACATAATAAGGACTATTTCAACTCAGCTTTGGGCTCAACTAAACCTTCGAATTCCTTTCTTGCCCGATCCTTACAATTTTAAATTCTAAAATTTAGCTCGAACCAGCAATGAATCCTTCTATTAAAAACTCCCTACCCAGCCAAATCCACTAGATTTTAATCTTACTTCCTCTTCCATTCCTCACAATCCTCGGAGGCACCTGAAAAGAAGATGGCTTCCAGACCTTTTAATGTATTAAAATCATTAGAAGCCTGTATCATATCATTACGAGTATCTTTATGTGTATGCAGTTGTAAATATCAATAAATGAATTAATAAAACAATTATACATACTACAATGCCAAGACAATTTAAAGAACAAAAATGTTTTTCTATTGTGATATTACAGTCTATTAAATCTTCAGGCGCAGTAGGAAACATTCGTCATTGGTCTTTTATTAATGTTTATTTAGGGCGGGCTTGAAGTACGTGCCTTGCAGACCTCTTAGCTGAACAATAGTCGCAAGGATATTGGATTCGCAATACAAATAATAAACTTAACACTAAAAACTATGGCTATTTAAGAAAATGGATTAAAATTTAAATTAAACAATAGAAAGAGTCTACCAAGTATAGTTAATTATACCTTCTTCTCTGTTTTAGGGAATATATTTTTTGTATATCCTGTTCTTTTCTTTTATAAAAATTAAATTTTCTTGACATTTCTGTTGAGAAACTATGTATATTTATAGATTAATGACTTTCGGTTGAAAAAATTCTACCGAATGAACCGTTGTTGAAATATATTTCAATTTTATATTTAACCAAATCTGTTTTTCGGCGTCTAAAACTTAAAATGTCAGTAAAAATCCTCCATTCTGAGGACAAACATATTTTAAGTGAAACTTCTTAACCGACGTTCAACAATTGACGAAAAAACAAATTAAACAGGATAAAATTGATTTTGTGACGCGGGGGAACGCTTGAGATGAAACCGTTGTGGTAGGGGCAAGACTTGATGTGTTTTTCATTTAAATTAAAATATCTCGAAATCTAAAAATCGTAGCTGCATGCTATAAGCGAGGAAAATGTTCAGTATCTAATATAAGCTAAAAATCATCTTTCCAATAAACTATAATTGTCAGGATAACTGCATTTTTGATAAGAATTCATTGTATCATCTCGCTACACCAAGATAGAGAGGGATAAAAATGGAAAATAGTGTGATAAAAATTAAATGATAACGAGTTTATTAACATTTAAATTAAATTATCTTGAAAACTAAAATATAACTTTTTGAGAAGAAGAATCTAAATCATTAATAGATTTTCTACTAGACACATTACTTTAAAGTATGATAAACTCTTTGTACACACTCAATTGAATTATATTTTTGTAAAAATGAAAACTTTTTTCAAAAAAAGGTTAATATATTATTTTATTTTCTTGAGTTTCACTTATTTTAAAATATTTTTCGGCAACCAGTGCAAACCTCCTCCTACTTTCGGTAATGAGGAAAAAATAGAACATACTATGATAAAAAAATTTATAAAGAAAGATGTATAAATTTACTTTTTTGTTAAAAAATTATTAACTGTTTGTTGTGCCATAGTCGAACGTGCATAATCGAAAAAATTATTTATCTTTTGAAATTATTTAACTATTAAAATTATTGTAGTACAATTGACTTATCGAATGAAAGTAAAGCCCCCATAAAATAATTTCAAATACAGTTTTAATTTTTCATATACTGCCCCAAAAAGATCTTCAATTTCAGTCAGTAAATTCATGCATTAGGGATTAACGTAAACGTAAATTTATTTTTATAATTATACAAAACTTTAGCATCTCATTATGATTTTTGTTCTATGAAACATTTGTTTGTTGTAAATTAAACATTGATTCGATATACAAAGAAAAATATTTGTATTGTTAACAGAAATTAGCCGCAACAATTTAGTCAAGGACTGCACCGAAGTGTTTACCAATAACAAACGGAACGGACATAATTTTATCTCCAAACGTTTACATTGTTATTCGTTGTATGTTTATCAAACGTATCAAAGTGTATAATAACAACAAATAAATATTCTCTGGTTCTATGTTGTTAAGCTTTTCCTTTTAACTTTTCACTATCTGGACATACGGAGTTGAGCTTTGGAACTCCACTAAACCACCAAATTCCTCCTGAATCCAATCCTTACAGTCCAAAATCCTTCGTAAAATCCTTAATGCTCATTACTTTGTCACAAATCAAGTCATCCATCAGGACCTCAATGTTCAATATGTTGCCGATTTGGCCAGAACCAGATACCGTTCCTTCCATAATAAACTTCTCAACCACCCAAATCAACTTGTTTCTAGCCTGCCTTCTCCTTCATTGCCTAATAATCCTCCTAAGCGTCTGAAAAGAAGATGGCCTCGAGATCTTCTCCTCTAGAAATGTTATTGGAGTTCTATCAGTGGGTAGATTGTCCACATGTTTTTATCATGTCACTATGTCACCTACAGCAAATTTACTTGTTGTATATATGTGTATATAGTTGTAAATAACAATAAATAAATTATTTAAAAAAACAAAAAACTTTTTACAATGACAGCAGGATTTTATTCACCTCGAAAAACAAAATAAATTGGTTTGAAATAAATTGATTAACATTTTGCAAATTATTGTTGATTACTGCTCTTATTTCACTTAGAAACTTTAGAAGTTGAATTAGAATTCAGGCAGGGGAGCTATAGTGTTTGAAGTGAAAAATTATTAAAATTGTCCTAGTTTGTAATATTTTTCATATAAGAAGCTTCAGTGATAAATATAAACGGTAATTATTGAGGCTATTGCAGAAGAGTAATTTGAGGCACCACCTTATTACTATCGAGTCTGCGACAGCGCCTGTTCGATTCCGGTCAGGCGAAATGATATTTATTTTGTGGCGGTCCCACATATTAAAAACTCGATCCTCCCACACTGCTCAGAGTAGGATGGTTACTTATTGGATAAACTTCTCGTGTGTAGGAAATGTCCAGGTAAGGAATTTTAGGGCAATAACATTTTCTTCATTTTCTTAGAAGAAACTGACGACTATCCAGATAATATAAATATTAGTATCTACTTCAGTTTAATTGTGAAGAAAAAAACGCAAAATGGTTAGAGTTCTAGATACCTAACTCAAAGCTTCAGTTTTAATAAAAATATCCATATATCTCAAACTTTTAGGGTGAAACTCCTACGTTTCGACCTTTCCGGCCATTCTCGGATTGGATTCAAATTTTAGGATATAAACCTCAAGAAATCCAATAATATGCCAGAAAACAAAATAAAAAATAACAGTCAATAGGAAGTTTTATAGATGTAATTGTATAAAATAATTTTCTGAAGATATACAGAGATCCTTTGAATAATATTACGTGGGTAAATACTCCTTATGTATTATAAATTACTACAGGAGAATAAAGTACAAAATCAATCAGGATTGGTATATAAAGTAGCATGATTGAATCGTCCAGGAATACACATAAGAGAAACTAAAAAATTGAGAGAAATAATATATCAGTATAATAATGATGTAAAAAATAAGCATATAAACAGTTTCACATGCGTTTTTATATAAATTATAGTTTTGATGGACAAAACATTGACAACAATCTATACCGGCTGATTCCAAATAACCAAATTTCCTGAAATCGTTTGTATGTGAATATGTAGTCAGTCCAGCAACAAAAATGAAAATTTGAAAGAAACTGAAAATATGTATTTAAGGTAAGTACGTGCTTGGGATGTTATAGAAACTTTTCCACTAAATTTTACTAACCGTAAGTGCAACTATATTTCGAAATTTTACACATTTTTACCTCTTTGTAAAATATTCCAACTCATCATATTAATGTTTAATAAGGTAGTCATTAATATCTGATAGGCCTTATTATGATTGAATTATTCTCATAGCCTTTTAATGTCCAATTAAAAAAAGAAATTACTAATATTTATTAATTAAATATGATCTGTGAAAGAACTTGATAATTATTTAAAAGAGAAAATAATTTTTTTTTTAAATTTTTTTGAGGTTTATTACTTCCATCATTTGCAATAAATTTTTATTTATTTATTCATTAACAATTGTACAACGTTTCGGGACCACTGTCCGGATGATAGCTGTGCCACAGAGAAGTGAAGATGCACAAATGGAGGACATGATTTCTCATATGAAATCATGAGGTTTTTATAGTGCATGAATATGGGACAGTGGTCCCGAAACGTTGTACAATTGTTAATGAATAAATAAATAAAAATTTATTGCAAATGATGGAAGTAATAAACCTCAAAAAAAATTTTAAAAAATTGACTCACCAGACTTCCTAGAGAGATAATCCAGATGAGAAAATAAATATGTGTTTCCATGTTATAAATTTTTGACTACTATAATAGCCACGGAAAATATTTTCGATTTTTTGGCATTATTTGGAAAAATGAATTAAATTTCGGCATTATAGCCATTGATGAAAATGTTATAGTGATATTGCGTTTTAGTCAACATGACCGGATTTGATGATCCCTGGATTGAACCGCAAGGGAGCATTTGCGGCAGTCATGCGGTCCATATCCTGGCAGCCAATTAGTAATCAGCTCGTCCCTATGTCTACGTCACTATTTTCAGTTATCTACATAATTTAGGGGAGTTATTTAGTTGTATCACATGATTAATTATTCAAAGCCATTTCGAATATTTTTAATCATTAAATAATAATAATGCTTTCTGCCGAGGACGTTTTGGCTAAAGCATGGAAAAATACACAGTTTGGTCCTTTATGAACTATCGGAATTATGAATAAACTGAGTCCAATCTACGGATCGGATAAGAAAAAGGATGATTATTTACGAGAACAGAATATTTTATTTTAGCTTTACAGACCCAGGTAGGTTTTCTCAAACGCTTTCATAAAATATAAATGCGGAGGATAGATCTCTTATGTAAGACTGAAGTCCATGGACAATGCTATATTCTATACGAGCTTTATTCTCATACTATATTCAATGCAACAAATAAGCAATATATTGCATATACATACACATGCACACCCACTCTTAAATGTATATACACATTAAAATTTTCCTATCACACGATGGCCAACACTTAAATGTGGCCGACGTATAATTCTTTAGTAAATTGATGTAGCGGACAAAAATAAATAAAAAAATTATTACCATAGAAGAAGTTAAAGTCTTATCAATCTTTACATGTACTGTTAGGTTTCAATAATTCATAATTATATATAATAACAAGAGGAGATCATAACACCGAAAAAAAGGCAATCCTTCCCCGCCGGACCCGCCCCGCTAAACCCCCGGACAGCGACGGTCCTATATCACTTTTGAAATATTAGCTTAAAACGGGAAGAGGAGACTTTAAGATAGTTTAATGGAGCAATATTCAAAAAGCGCCTGAAATTGAAAAACAGCATGTATTGTCATTGATGAATTATATCCTTCTTATTTTAAGGGATTCAAACTAAACGACCTTAGCCAAAGGTAGAATTGTGAACCTTATCATATTTATTTTTCCACCGCACTTCTATAAGGACTTCTATAATCTGAGTCATATTTTAACTGGACGTTTAGCTTTGTCGGAATTGAAGGGACCTTATTGTAGACGTGACAACTGGACGTTGTAACCTGTTGATTCAAGTCCCATGGGTCCGCTGACGTCCCTCTAGTATATGTCGGATTTTTATTTACCAGTCTACTTTGATTCTGTATCTGCCAATTTCCGTAAAAAGGAAAATGTCCAGATTTTGTTGGTCATGGTGAAACCTCTGTATAATCTATTTCGAAAATTGTTGACTTTGCATGATAAGTTACTGTTCACTTTTGTTTTATTTTATTAATATAACTTGAAGTACAAGGATATATACATGCATGATCATAAATTGGGTGAGGATAAAATAACTCAAATAGTAATAAAACTGTTATTATGAGCCAACAAATTAAGATTAATTCCATACGACATATCTCAAGCTTATCAAAGTACAATAATGTTTCTCTATGTTCTCCATTTAAGAAGCTAAATTCCTACTGTATAGCTTAACAATCCATCTTTTATTTTTTATAAATTATATTTACACCTTCTATCTGTATTTTAATTTATATTAATTTTTTTTAGAACATAACTTTACTGTCCATCTTTTATATTTATATATTTT
>NW_027109473.1:141077-156075 GCF_000696795.3 Halyomorpha halys
ATAAATTTACATACATTTGTACCTCCATTTAATTTTCTATATTTACTTTTCTTCAATTTCTCCCTATTATTATGAATATTATCAGTTGGTGTCTTCATATATTTAATATTATCTTTACTTCTACATTATTTTGTATATTTTTGCTTTCAAATGTAACGTATTTGTCAAACACCAATTCCCCCACTCCTTTATCCTGTTGATTCATCATTCATCAGCCTTCTGCTTATTCTTGTGCACACCTCCGCTCAGTAAGGTGGGTGTTCTTCTTAGTTCTTTATTTATATTTTTTCTTGACGCATATTTCTCTTATTTTCTGTCTTTTTGTGTGTACTGTATTTTAATTTGTATCTGTTATTATTCCCGTTTTTAAAAATTATCTTATACCTTTTTTGTAATTCATGTTTATTTATACTTTTCACAGTACATCTTAATTCTATTTTCTTTAATTTACTTTATTCATTTTCATATAAATTTTTACCTAATTATATTTAGCCACACCTATCATAAACTGTAAACTATGAAATACCTTCATTAAACTAAACAAAAAAAAAGGGTACTAATAAGTAAAAGGAATGTATAATAATGAAAATTTGATAAAATAAAAATTAAATATTTAAGAAACTTAAGTATACTTATAAGTATTATTTGACACAGAAAGCTCAACAAATCTACTATTTCTGACAAAAGTCTTTCATTTTAATTTAAAACTGGTTTTATTATCAGGTTGATGAAACGGAAAATTAACATAAAATTTATGTCCTAAAAATATAAATGATTCTCCTTAGATTAACTCCTAGCTAATACCTCTCCTCAGCGAAACTCGACCCCAAAATTTAATAAAATTTAATTTGAAATTTTTGGACCCATTATTGAGGCCAAAAAGAAGCCATTGACGACCACAAAAATTGTAAAATGAACTTTTTAAAATCATTTAACATTGCAATTGCACGAAATAGGTAATATAAATAAATAATGTTAAAATATTTAAATTAATGCAAGTATTTCCTAATTAAAACATTACAGTCCATAAAATGGAGATACTTATCGATATCTAAACTTCTCCCAAATAAATAAGTCAATAATAAATAATTCTATGTCAAGTCAATTAACTGACTAAAGTTCAAGAGCTATATTTTTTTTTAATTTAGAAAATATTGCATAGTTCTCCATCGATTTACAACGCACCTTTCAGTCTTTATTTCATATATCTTATTTTGTAAAATGTATATTTTATAAATAAAAATAAGAATATAAGTTTTACCATATCATTAAAAAAAAAGGAACTTGTTCGTGGGATTTAATATTATATTATTTTAATAAAAAAGGACAATCCAATCGTATTAACAACATTCAAGTCGTAAGTTTCTTAGAAGCTTAAATAGCACTTCCTTTCACACATTTATTAGTTTCCTAAAAGTTGTAGGTAGTAAAATAGTAATAAAATTAGTGATTATTCATCCCCAAAATTATATCATTATATTAAAAACAAAATCGAATTGTTCTGTTCCTATGAGAAAGAAAAAGAAAAAAATAATATTATAGCTATTAAATTAAATATTAAATTATTTATTTTTTTCGATAATAATAATAATTTACTAATAAGGTCTTGACCTTGAGATGAAAAATACCCAATGTAAACTTTTTCAATTAACTTGGAAACTTTTCCATATTTATGTTCTTTTTAATCTAGTTCACTTTTGTCAGGTTGTGCCACTTCTTAATTAAGGTTATGAATTCAAAGTTGAAAAACTTCAATAATTTAAGCCATAAAGTTCAAATAACAACTTTCCTTTCAAAAGGTTCTAGGAATTTGCATTTTTGTATTACTTTTAATTTTTTTTTTTCACCTACCTCGACAAAGACTTGAAGAAAAACCATATAATCATTAAAACTAATCAAAATTTATAAGAATTGACATGATCTTAAATTCCTTAGTAAAAAATATTATTCTTAGTAATAGATATTATTGGATCCTTATTTTTATCCTATTCTGGTTCATATTGTTTTTTTCTCATTATTATTATTATTCACTAATTGTAAATTTGCAGTAAATTCACTTTAAAGTCCTTTTAGCTATTTTTATTATATTTTACTTTATTTCATTTTATTAGTTGTTAATTTAATTATCAGTTGTATCACCTGAGATCAATTTATATTGTAATTTTCTAGTTTAAACATTGTATAGTCTCCACAACGCCCTAATATTCAAATTTGTAATAATTACATTTCACTTATGTCTATCATCATTAGCATGTGTTATTTTGGCACCAAACGATAGATGTTGTCATCTAGTCGGATCATATTGGATGTAATTTTTAAAATAAATAAATAAATTTGTAAAAAAAGGTAGATTGAATTAACTTTTTTTATGCAATAAACGGTGGGTTGATATTCCTCAAAACCTGCTAAGGGCTCTATGTCACTATGAAATATATCCATTTTCTCGTGACGAGTAGCCGAAAAAAATTTAAAAAACATACATGACAATTTGAATTTCCTATATTATTAAAAAAATAATAATTATTTGACCATTATGAATGGTAGAATAACAATAAAATATTATTCAATGAAAGATTAAATAAAATATTTGTTCATTTAAATAGTCCTGTTTATTATAAGCAATGGTTTTATTCTTTTTTAATTTAATTTGTGGGTGAATAAAAAAACTAATCTAGTAGTGCTTCATATACTTTGTTTGTATTTATTATAAAAAATCTTAGATATTTGTAAAATTAATGAAATTATTCCTTAGTGGGAAGTGGTAGGTAGGAGGGTTTACCCTAACAGTGCTTATTTTTTTAGATCTTTGTTTTTTTTAATAACGAATAAAACAATAATGTGGGAAGAACAATTAATTTCCTAGCACACGTCTTTTTTTTAGCAGACTATGATTAATTAAAGTATACAAAAAGCATCGAGGGTAAATAAATTTTTTTTTTTTTTATTGTGAGGCAAAACTTAAGTGTTAAGAGCTATAAAAATTACATCATTTTTAATGTTTGAAGGGTTTTCCCTAAAAAGGTTTAACTAAAAAATTCAACCGACCAATTTTTCAGTATTAAAAGTTTTTTCTGACCTTATCTGACAGGTGCAGGTAATAATAAATCATCCTTTAATCCTTAGGGAAGGAAATTATGTACTAAAACTGAAAATATGTTAATTTAGTCTAATGTAAGACAAAATTAAAATATTTTTACTTCCATTTATCAATATTCATATTATTTAAAAGAAATATATTTTCTAAGGTTCCAAGAGTCTAAATAAAATCTACGAGAAATTTAAGGGAGGTATGTAGCTGCGATGTTACAGCAACTTTTTCGTTAAAATGAAACTACCAGAAGTGACACTTTATATTATGGATTTTGTTATCCTACCCACCATGATGACTCTTACTATTATAGGTATACTTATCACATTAACGTACAATTAACTAGTATATAATATTAGCTAGGTCTTATCCTAATTGAAATAATCTAATAAATCTTAAATGCCGAATTTCCAAAAAAATTCCACTAAAGCACTGTTAACTGAAATAATTAACTATCTCTAATTATTAGCAATCAGATACAATAAATAAATATAAACTTTAAAAGAATGGATGGAAGAGCTACAATTTACAATTTCAATTTCAAATCGCATTGTAAGTGATCATAAAGATTATTGTCATTATCGCTTCCAGTTATATAAAAAAAATGGTCTTCCATGAGATAAATGCTCACAAGACACCTCTTAGGGGACAAAAAAGTAGGACTTGGTTAATGAGCGGCAACAGCTGAAGCGTTATGAGATATCCGGTTCACAGCTTACTAGACAAAAAACCGAGCATTTTCTAGAAAGATTATTCACCTGTGATGAAAAGTGGATTTTATATGACAACAGGCTTCTGTCAGGTCAGTGGTTAAATATCGACGAAAGACTGGAAGGCATGCTACAACCAAATTTGCATTCAAAACATTATTCGTTTCTGTTTGGTGGTGAATGGCAGGAATATTTCATTTCTTATTTTCATCACATTCACAACGTACTGCAGTGATATTGACATCATGCACCAATAACTTGTCAAAAAACAACCTTTCTCGGTCAATTGCAATAGGCCTATACTCTTTCACTCAAGACCTCATGTTTCACGACGGACAGTGGAAATTAAAAGACACTACATCGAATTAATACTTGAAGATTTACTTTTTATTGTATAATACAATGTTACATACTCTTTTGAACTAATTTCTTACAAACTAGGAAGAAATCAGCTGAAGGCTGAGTACTTCATCTCTTAAGCATATATTTAAAGAGCAGAAAATCAATTGAATAGTTCTACAATTGATTTTCTGCTCTTTAAATATATACATAAAAATAAGTATATGAAGGTGATGCTAAACTGGAAGGGGAACACCTTGTTCAATTGAATTTTGTGCGTGCAAGAGGTGGTGGACAAAGATAATTCATCTAATTGGACACCCTAAAATTTGAAGTAGATTTAGGAGTAGAATGAGTTCTAGGCAAGTTGAGGAATAAAGACATGGTCTGGATATGGGAAACGTTAGGTTTGTGGAAATCTCGCTTGTTCAAATGTGTTGAACATAAAGATGTATGAGATATGTCAGTATCAGGTTGAATGACATTTTTGTCCTACCTGATATCATTACTTTCAGTAGTGATCATGTAGAACTGATGATGAAATATGATTTGAGCAAGAAAAGCCCACTTCTTTTTTGTAGATCTACCTAAATGGGCCATGTGTTCAGGGAAACAATTATATAGTTTATAACAATAGTCGTTGAAGACTATTTATAATGTTATTATAAAACTGCTAAGTAATATTAATAACAATGGCGTTCTTTAACGTGAAGAAATCAATCGACCTGTTACGAACTCCTCCCAAACCCAGCATATTCGCCAGACTTATCTACAACAGATTTCCATCTGTCCAGAAATTTGGATATCAGTTCTGGAATTGAAAAGTTGATAATACGTTGGGGAAAATGAAGCTAAATATTTTGAATAAAAATGTTTTGATTTCATAAAGTTGTTTTGCTGTGAAAACTAGCAATCAAGAGACATATTTTATTATAAGTCCGCAGTCAAATCCACGTTCAGGCTTAACATCTGTTACAGTTAACAAGATTTTGTTGAATCTTTTAGGGATTTAGAGAGTAGATATCGATGGTCTTATTTTGATTCTATCAACTACTTTCGCTACGATTTGCCAACATTTCAAAAATGGCCCATCCAATTAGGCCCAAAGTTGCAAATCAGGTGGGCATCAATATTAAAAAGATATTAATTTAAAAAAAAAATGATATCACCCGATTTCGTTTATGCATGCGCAAACGTATTTTTGAAATATAGATGTGCCAAATAATATTTGAAAGGCTGTTTTTATTTTCAAACAAAAATTCACAAACATAGACAAATACATAATGATATGCCTTAAAAAATGGCGATGAAAATATACTGATCTGCTTGGCAGATTTATAGTTTTTAATTTGAAAATATATTTTTAAATATAATTATATAGTGTGGAATTACTTTGAATTATCATGTACTTACCCTGACTTAACTTACATAAATTTAAAAATTGTTTGCAATAAGCACTAAAAATATTTCGTGCAAGAACTGTGTACTGACATTTTATTCGTTTAGTTCACATACATAGGTAATTGCTTTCCAGCGTAATTTGCTTTGAAATAAGTTTTGCAGTAATAAGAGCCTGTGCAGGAGAAGTAGTTATGCACATTCTTGGAGTAACCAGACCGTGACTTGGCAATCGGCTATGAGCCGGGGAAACTAGTTAGTGGCGGGTTCAAATAGGTCTTCAAATTCCATGCTAAGTATTTGGGATTTTTGAAATTATAATTTCCATTAGAACATAAATTTACTTGCATGCATTCGGTGAAATCAAAATATAATCATTAAAAGAACACTAGAATATTTAAACTCACTTTTATCATGGCAGATAATCAGATAAGCATGAAAATTAAATCTTCTCATACTTATAAAGAAAAATCTTTTCTTTTTTTTTAGTTAATGGATTGACTTGTAAGAACACAAGAAACATTGTTTCAAGGCTAGTTTTAACCGTTTACGTAAGTAAATAAATACTAGATATAATATACCAAAGAAGTTCATACCGCAGCTATAATTTGGGATACGGTAGTTTGTAAGAATTATTGGGTGTTTTTTTAATACTACATTCAAATTTTATTTTAATATTAATTTTTTTCGGAAATCAATTAATTATTGGCCGTTAAATAAAACTATTTAGCTTATTTATTGTAAATCTAATTATTCAATATTACTTTTTTTAAATATAAAGGTAGATTCTAGTTTTGAAATATGATTTTGATTTAATACTTTAATAGAAGAATACTGAACTTCTTCCAAAAAGAAGAAATGAGGTTACTCGATTAATCATTGTCAAATATTTACGATCTTGCTACATTTAACGACAGTAACTAGTAACGTTCTATGTAACCATTTATTCTATATTTACATATACAATGAGTTCTTCTGTCTGGCTAAATATTATGTGATAGGTGACAGTACATATTACGGCTGTTCAGCTTCCATCTTCACTTGTACATATCACTCAACAGCCACGACTATATTACGAGTAAACTTACGACAGTTTTCCTCACGATGACATGTACTGTCGTGACAGCCCAGCAGATCTGACGTGATAAACATCACTATCTATAACAATAGTGAATCTATTGTCATATAATGCCCGTTTATTATTTTTGATTGTTTTTTATCAAAACTTCTTTTAAGCAAATTATAAATAACCACAGGTCCAAAATGATTAAATACCCATGGCCTACATTATTCAAAAATAATCATAGTAAAGGTGCTAAGCCATAGAAGAGGGATGGTAGACTTGTGGCACGTCTCAATATAGGAAACCCTTGAGTATGGAACAAGCATTAAAAACCAGGTTTCTACAGTATTTACAAAAAAGTGTCGAAGTCAATGCTGTTTCTCTGGAAATGGACTAACATGATCTATAGGAATTTGTTGCAATTTGTAATTGTAATGAGTTCTTAACCCGTCATTGGTCGCTTCGTGAGAATTTCTCTCACGTTAATTGTTTTTCGGGTCTGGAAGCTGCTAGAGGGAGACAGTTCTCTCTTCCATCTTCCTGGAATCAGTAGTTCACAGTCTCTTCCTTCTATACCTGAGCCCCTCCACCACTCTAGCAGTTCTGGGTAAGGGTCCAGTCCTGTTTCCCTGACAATATACCCTTCTCATGAGACATTATCTCAGGCGCAACTAAGGCCGCTTTAAAAATATTCAAGTTGTGAGGATTTTTCTCACGTGCGACAAGTTTATTTAATCCATAAAATTGTTTTTTCCTCGAGAGAAAATATTAGCAGTACTAGGAAAACGTAGGCTCCAAGAGGCAGGAACTTCATCACGTATGATTTACTATGAATTGTATTTCGATACATTAAGTATATGTTAGGGTGATCTTTATAGTAAAAATTTATCTTTTCAGGTTTTCACTTCACCGCTGCGCCGTATGATTACTATTTTTTGTAAATTTTTAGGTTATATTCAGGCATTCTAAACAAAAAAGAATTGCTACCAGTGTAAAAGACCGATATGTCCGTGTTCACTTGCACCAGTTGTGCACAAGAGATTGCTTCAGACAGAGCTTTTTTTTAAGATTAGTATTATGTTGGTATAATATGATATATCTATATTTTTATTCTTTTTATAACTTCGTATGTCTAAAATATTAAATTAAGTTTGTTTTCTTTATTTTTTTAAAACTGGTTTGCTCTTTTATCAAAATATTTTTTGGTATGCTTAAATAAATCTAATCTAAATCAAAATTTTATGTTTTAAAAAAATACGTTAACGTCGAACTAGCGACCGATGACGGGTTAACATATATGGGTTCCATAGATAAAGGGTTTTCCACCTGAATAAGCGATCTGTTGCCATCTATTGCTGTATATTGTTTGTTATATAGTGTATAGTACAGACCATTTTTGGAAGGAGTTAGATTGAATGGGTTTAATGTTGGAGTATCCCCACCCCCATCTTCTCTCCAAGCTGTCTACGCCAGTGCATAAAAGGGATGGGGTACATATGCATAGTATGTACTCTGTGTTAATGGCCACTGAATATAAATGAAGGACTCTAATAGATCATAATTGTTCCTCTTAATAGATTGCTTCCAGATTCTGTGCTAATGTTCTTCCCCATTAGACCCTCCATGTAGGTTTTATTATCATTTTAATTACTGTGAAACCAGAAACTAATTTGCTTTTTTTAATTATTATTAGGTAGTGTATTCAATGATAGGTTTTGGCTGATCCTAGAGAATGCAATAAAGTCAAGAAAAATAAGATATTTTTCTTAGAAGATCAACTCCTTGAATCGGAAACTGTGAAAATTCTCTGTTTACTTAACACATACAGTACCTTAAAATTGGGTTAGTTTTTACTAGATTTTGGCCCTTTTTTTAATTCTGCATAATTCTGAAAGTCTGCAATTTATTCCTAAGCTTCCTTAGAGTATAGATGGTAGGCAAAGTTGCTAGTTTACACTTCGTTAAAATACTAATTGAGTAAAGTTTATGGGAACTTAAGTAACGGACTTTGCTTTACATAAAAAAAAAAAATTGTTTGAAAATTTAATCAAAAAACTATGTTTGTTATATCATACTTAAAATAAATTTTCACTTGAAATAATAATAATAAATGGATTTTCTTTTTAGGAATTTGATTGTATTAATTTATTTCAATTGTTGAGATGAAAGAACTTCCAAAATAAATATAACCTATTCTATATTTTTCATTGTACAACGTTTCGAGACAATAGTCCCATACCCATGCACCTTTACAATCCTAAAATTGAGTTATTCTTATCAACATTTTTTATCTATATATATATGCAGTACATCTAATTATGTATTGTAAAACAATTTGAAACTATGATTATATAGATCCATGGTTCCAATACGGAACTTGAAAATATGACAAATATGTGGTAAATATGATTACAAGAATTTTGAATAATATAGAATAGGTTCTATTCATTTTGGAAGTTTTTACACCTCGAAAATTTCAAAAAATAATAACAAATCTAACAAAATATAACTTGATATTCATTTTAGATCTAGAACAAAATATAAAAACCCTTTTCGGACACCCTGTGTATCCACAATATTCTAAAATGAAAACGAATCTTCAATACAAACGAATACAATCAAATATATGTATATTTCTTAATAGTGATATTGCAGTTCTTGGAGTTAAACGTTTATATTAAATTCACTTTAAACATGTAAATTATTAACATTGATACTTATTGTGTTATAGTCCCGTTGCAAATTATATAAATACATTTTTTCCCAAAATACGTTTTTTATTCCTTTTATATGTGATTGAAATATTAACAAAGTTGATGTGTCTTTTAAATTATCTTCTATAATGCTCATATTTGTGATAAATACACTACTTTTCATTGGAGATCTTTGTGTTTCTTATAAATATCACTTTTAAGTATCATATACCCTTTCTGAAAACCCATCTGCCTATAACACCTTTCTTCATCAGGAATATTCATTTTATATATATTTTTATAAAAGATTGATTTTTATAAAGAGATTGGTAGTTTTATAATTAATAATAAAAATTATCCAAATGACCTCAACAGTTCTTTATTAAAACATATTACATGCCGAACGTTTCAGCCGATCCGGCCATCATGAAGAGCAATCTTATAATATAACAGCTTTAATTATAACCTATTATTAACGGTATCAAAACATTATTAATTATAATTTACATACCTTAATTTGAGTATCACAGCATCTCATCGCTTTAAAAACTCATGCTGAAGTGGATTTTACACAGTTAAAATAAACGTATAAAACACAATCAATAAGGGAAAACATACTATACACTTTACTATACTACACTATTTTAAGTTTTTATTTACCTGTATTTGTCACTATAACATTAATAATAATTTCTGTTCTTCACAACTTTTGTATATAACTATCATTAACTTATGACAGCACTATTATGTAACCTACCTCAACAACTAGGTTAGGTATATTATCATTTTATTTCACACTATATTTTTCTATATTTTGTAATTAAAAATCCTATAGAATTTATTTACAAATCATTATATAAATTTCAACTATATTTTGCAGAGATTAATTTTATATAAAATCTCTGCATAATTTTGGTTTAAATTTATTGTGTCTGGCATAAAATTTACTGTATAATTAATGTTTAATAATTTATTTATAGCTTCAAGTATTATTTTTTTTAAATATTACCTTCTCTGTGTAAAATCATTGTGTTATCAAAATCATATGTTTATATGATAATAATAATGTGAACACCTACGACCCATGGAGGGTCATGGATTCAGTACTTCGAAAGGAAGAGCTGTTTTCAGAACAATGGTTATACAAGGAGGTGATTTTATCCCACTTTATGAGGCTAGGTGGACCTCAGGAAGTCTCTATAACCCACAGGGTTGACTTACGGCTACAGTGTAACAGAAAATAATTATCTGCCCAGCCGGTTGTCATGCCGGGTAGCAGGGCAATTCAAATTAAACTTGTCTTATTCTTTTGCCCTATATTCAGGTTAACACATTAGGACCATCATTTATAAATATATTAAAAAAAATTAAATAGCCATTTAAAAGGGTTGAAGCACAACACTATTATAAATTACTTCAACAGTTAAGAGCCCACAAAGTCCTGCATTCGACTCCCACATGAAAATCAACAATTTTACAACTAACCAGCGTTGATTGGATATGTTACTGAGGATTACCAGGGCTAAGAGTCAATCGACAATAGGAATTGCAGGAATGGTTAGCGGCTGTAGAGAGGACCAGATGCTCTCCGCAACTTGCCCCCCGGCCCAATTAATCAGAAGACTTTCTAAGATTAATGTAGTTTCGTTCCTCGATATGTTTTATCTAGATTTATGTCCAAGTTTACAAATTGGGCACAACGACAAACAAGAATCGTGTAATCGTTCATCGTTATACTTAGCGAACAAGACCGAGAGAACAACTATTGCACTCATATTTATCAGCGATAAATTAATATATCTTTTTTTTTTTGGGCCTATATTTTTTTCCAGAATAATAATTTAATATTTTCATAATAATCAAGCAGCAAGAGAGGGAAATACATTATTGTAAAAGGAGCGCGTCCCAACTGAATTGGGTAGGTGAACGCTGCATACCATATGTTGTTAGACAATTTTTTTTTATAACTTATAATAATATTACATTACCAATGATGTAGTGAGAGGGATACGTTGGGATCTGGAAATACCCTGCTCTACCACTTACTTAGAGGATCCTCAGGTCGAGATCGCAAAAAAGTTATATAATTTATTAAACTTTGTTTGATTATGTTTATTTTATTTATTTATTCTTCTGTTTATATACATATTTTATTAAATTCTATTTTATCTTTTATGATTTTTATTTGTATTCAATTTTTTTTTATTTTATTATTATTATTATTTTTTATATTTATTTACTTATTCTATTTTACTTTTCGTATAAATGTATTTAATTACCACTATAACTCGTTGTCCAAATTTGTGGCAGATTGTAATCCTTATTAATAAATAAAGAATAATTTTAAAAAAAACTTATGATATATATATTCCTCAATTTTTTTTTCTTAACGCTATACAAGACTGAAAGGACAAGAAACTTCCCGCAGATTCTGATTGCTACAACACTGAACTGATAAACCATTCCAACTCTCCATTTACAACAAAAAACAAATAAACACCACGACCTATTTGAACATACGGAATTGAGCTTTAGGAGCTTCACCAAATCATCAAATTTGTCCAGTATCCAAAATCTTTCAAAAAACACTTAATTTACTTTCTATTAACCTAATACATTTTTTCTTTAATTAATATAAATTAATTTTTTCTGTAATAAATAAAATGTTAATATCCTTAATACAGTAAAAATAAAAAGATAATAATATGATATATTTTCATGCATATGTATTTAAAATTATATGTAACATTTAATCACAGGCTTTTGATCGAGTCTGGCACCCGGGACTGCTTTACAAACTCAGTAAATTCCTACTTCCTACATACTTTCACATCATTCGTTCCTTTATCATTGATAGATTTTTCCAAGTACACCACAATGGTTCTTATTCATCCCTCTATTCTCAGTCCGCTTGTGTTCCTCAAGGTAGCATCCTTGGTCCCATCCTCTACACCGTCTATACAGCTGATATTCCAACCAATCCTAACACTATCCTCACCACGTATGCCGATGACACATGTGTTCTCGCTGTTAATAATAACCCATTAATTGTATCCCAAAATCTCCAATCCCATATCACAGCCCTCGAAGAATGGTGACGTAATTGGAGGATTAAGATAAATTCCAACAAATTCCATCAAATCACCTTTACCCTTCGTCGTAAACCTACTGACTGTCCTACAGTTTCATTTTACTCTTACCCCTGTCGAACAGATCCGCTACCTTGGACTACATTTGGACAAACGATTCCAGCTCACACTTGACTGAAGACTGGAAACTGCACGCCGATTTCGACTATTACAACACTCACTAGACAAACGGTCGTCCAAAACATTACAAAAGACTGATCCACATGACTGTAATAAGGCCAATCTGGACATATGGAGTTGAGCTTTGGGGCTCCACTAAACCTTCGAATTCATCTCGTATTCAATCCTTACAATCCAAAATCCTTCGTAAAATCCTTAATGCTCCTTACTTTGTCACAAATAAAATCATACATAAAGATCTTAATGTCCCCTATGTAACCGATATACCCCGAACCAGATATCACTCCTTCCATTATAAACTCCCTAACCAATCAACCCCCTCCCCCTAGTTTTTAACCTTGCATCTTCTTCCATTCCTGACAATCCTCCGAGGCACCTGAAAAGAAGATGGCCACGAGACCAGCTAATGTAAAATGTCATTATACCAATGGGTAGTTTCTCTACACGCCTGTAACACTCCAATTTAACTTAGATCAGATTTACTAAATATATAATAATGTACAGTTGTAAATAGCAATAAATAAATATTTAAAAAAAACATTTAATCAGAATTAATGAACATATTGAAACAAGAGAAATAAATATAAAATACATAAGCAATAAATAAATAATCATCCCTGTCTTCATATGTTTCTTTATTTCTATTTTATTTACTTTAATTTCATGCTTGATTTTTCTCCTTTTCTTAGCTGAAATGTTTTTTCCGCCTCTTTTACCTCCAATTCTTAGGGGTATATCTTAGTATAAAATACTTGGCCTCCAGCTGCTAGGTCGAACTTCCATTACTTTCCCGGGTTCCCGGTCCTCGTTCATTCGATAAACTTGGCCAAACCATTTAAGCTGTCGTTTCTTTAGGATGGCTTTTAATGCAGGACTTTAAAGGTCTTCCCTAATCCTTTCGGCTCATACCCGATATATTTTAGTTTTTCCTACAGTCCTGTGTAATAATCCAGCAGAAGCTAAGCAAACTATAAAAAAATGATTCCTTCATTTATTTAATAAATTAATATTTATAATTTCCTTTTCACAAAATATAAAGGATGTTAAATATTCTGAAATTTAACTCCGGAGCAAGATTGAATAATACTCTAACCCTTTATTTTAGAAAGCTATGGCTTCCTAAAGAAAAGGGAAGGAAATGGGCTCGACAAAGAGGGAAAATTAGTTTAAGGAAGAAAGCCTTCGTATGTGCCTTACCATCATTGGATGTTACCTGTGAAGGGTTCCTGGTAAATAAGGACATAATTTTTTTATAATAAATTTTTTTCTTCATGAAAAAATGCTATTTTGTAAATTACATTACAATTAATTTTGTTTATAAATCATCCATAGACTTATATAAGACATATATAAGAAATTTATAAATCATTAGTTAGTCGCAATTCAATTAAATCTTTTATCATTGCATAATTTTATATGTATATTCTTTTGTTTAGAAAAATCAAATTTCAAATAGGTTCCGAAGTCGTTTATCAATCAATTAATTCAACAATATTAGTTACTGCAATTTTTTTTAATTATTTTTTATTTTAATTTGTTTTTGTTCACTTAAATAATCGTAATAATTTGGTATGTTAAGATTAAGTCAAAGTACTTTTTATTTTTTATCTTCAACTACAGTAGTTTATTTTAGTTGACATAAATCTTTTATTGGATTAAAGATTATTTTTAAAATGATTGAATACAATTATTTAAAAATATTTATTTTAAGGTTACACAGATTAAAAAAAAAAATCCGTTTAGAAAAACAATTACTAAAATATGATAAAAATTTCAGTTTTTATTTTACGAGAATTAAAATTAATTATTATTTGAAACTCTTATGAGATAGTTATTTTCAGCCTAGGATTTTAAATTATTGTTATTTTCAACTGTCTGGTTACTTATACTTATTATTAAAATATTGTCAGAAAAGATACAAAAAAGAGATTATTGATAGCAACATCAGAGAATTAAATAATAATTAAAAAATGGAAATTTTGAAGAATTATTGAATATGTGTTGACTATGAGGACTCTCACACTCTCACAGACTGCCAATTGTCGGAGTGACACTTCATTACGGAGCGAATTCCCATTTCATGGCCAGGAATTCGTTTCTCCATTTTATGTGTGGTGGGTAATAAAAAGGAAACAAGATCCGAGCGCACGTGTAGGTTCGTATAGGACCAACCTAGATCACTTTATGTCGCTTTAGAGTGTATAACTTCATTAGACTGTTCTAACAGAGTTATTACAGCTATCTTAAGGCTTTAGTCTAGCGATGCTCAAATATCAATGTTGTTAAATACGTCGATATTTTTGTATAATGTTTCTCTTAAATTAAATATGACTACTTAAAACCGATTATTTCAATAAAAAATAAAATATATGTATGTATAGTTGACCGTAAAAATTGATATATAGGGAGATGGTCAGGGTTGCGGTCAATAGTGAAAA
>NW_027109473.1:160005-170052 GCF_000696795.3 Halyomorpha halys
ATTTACTACGGGAAGAGCCTTATAAAAAAGTAATAGCCAGATAGAACAACTCTCAACATCAAATCAACACTGTTTATTGATGGGATTTGTCCCCCTATATATATATATATATATAAATAACTGACAGCCAGTAACTTTTATATATTTAGTTGATTATTGATTATTCGGTAAACATTTTTAACGTTTTCTGTGGATGCAGAAGCAATAATCTTTGCAACAAAAGTTTAAAAGAAATCGTAAGATATGGTATTTCATATTAATCCAAAAAAAAGAAATCTCACTGTGCTACAATATTAAAGCAAATTATTTCTTCATTGAGGCATGAAATCTATTGTATCGGTTCATATTGTAAATTTCTACAATTCTTTCTTCCTATATTGATTTATCTAATTAATTTTTCTGCTTCTTTCTCTGCCTCATCTGTTTAGAGAAATAAATTAATTTATTTTAACTAGATCATATTATAGTTAGAACTATCTCTAAAAATAAGATAATTACAGTGTACTATTTTATTAATTTATCATAAACTGCTATTCAACCTATAAATCTTTAACATAAGTAGCTATATTTGCTTCTAGTGAGACAGTACTATTGTACTATTTTTATTGTTAATGCATGGATGCTGTGTGAAAAATCTATTATCGTTAAAATATTAAAGTGTACGCTGTCTTACTAAGGGTAATATATTCATCTATGTAGTCATTCTCTTACCCTCCCCACCTCAAAAAAAAGAAGAGAAAACACCCTTAAAACGTCATACACCTTTATCCATAAATAATAAGTCGTTTGGGACTCAAACTACTCATTTTCAAATTCAGTCAAATTATTACATTAATTTTCCAATTTTCAATTAAGTTCACTTTATCAAAGTATTAATCAACATTAGCATTTTATATACTCTGTGTAATTAAATAATCCTTGCAATAGCCAGACTTTCAATTTTAAAATTCTTTATCATGTCCATAGCGTCATCTCATTTAAGAATAGTCATGTGTAATGTTTTAAGGGTGGTTTTTACCTACAGATTGCTATAATTATACTAACTTAACTTTTTATTACCCATATTTTGTTTGTCAAAATTTTTATTTATTAATTTTTTTTTCAGGTAAGTGCATTTTGTATCTATGGAATGGATGAATCAAAGGCACGTATAAATTATTATAACTATAATTGTAAGTTTCATAATTATTATAAGTGAAATAAATAAAACATATTAAAGGAAAATTTTAATCTATACTTGTAAATGAGAGTTTATTTATGAAATCTATGATCCTGTAATCAGACGTAATTTTTACCCTTCACAAGATAAAAAAAAATCATATTAAAGAGTTCGATTTTAGATTATATTTGAAACAAAGATGGTTTGATAGATAATGGGAAACTACCACAACATTCACGCCACCAAAACTCAATTTCTAAGCAAGGGTCAAGAGAACTCAGAATGGGTAAACAAGATGGACTGTGATTTATCCCCTCATCCTTTGGTGAGAGATATGAGTGACCAAGACATTAAATCACATATCCAATGTGCCTCTGTTCCAAATCGGGATATAATGATCGAGAAATTCCCATTTCACACACTGTTAGCTCACAGATGTGTGAAATTCATGATGGAAGCCTCCAGAAGGAGCTATATTTTCCTTAAACAGAACTAAAATTTATAACTCGAGATACATAAATTTTACAAAAAAAAATTGTTTTAAATGATAAATAATTTATTTGATTCACCGTCTGGAATTAATAAAAGTAAAATGATCCGGGTACAGTCAAAAGAATTCAAATAGAAAAAAACTATTTATTACGCTTCTCCTCACGTTTCAGGGCTTGAATGGGCTAAATTATCACTAAAAAAGATACAAACTACTAAAATTAAGTAACATAGCAAGAGAATAATATAATACGAAATAAAAATACACTATGGTGTGGTTATAAATGATGTAAAATCTCTAAAATGTATACGAAAATTGACAATATCATATAATTTTATGTTATATTACAATTGTTATAAATTGTCAAAATTTTAAAAGAAAATTAAGACAAAAAATAAATATCAATAATCAATAAAACAGTTAATAATAATGCAGGCGATAACGTATACCCTGGAATAATAAAATGGAAAGTTGTAATGTTATTTTATTAAACATTTCTTTTGTAAAAAAAAAAATAATTTAAATTGTTTTAAAATAAAAACAATTTTTGCTTCTCAACACTACTTAGTTTCTAAAATATTTATATTATATAAGTGATGAATATTTTAGGTTTTATCCCATTAACTGTAATCTAACTTTTTAATATTTTATTTTTCATCAACTTTGAAAGCAATGTGATGAAATCAACATTTTATAATCCAATATTTTTTTTTAATTTATTATTTTTTTGTTATTAAAACATAACAGTTTCAGCTATTACATTTGGAGGGTGACGAGTTGAATAGTACTTAAATATTTGTTAAACTTAAGCTAAATTAAGAGCTGGCGACCAAAAGGAAGACGTAAATCGACTTGATTTAGTTTCTCTCTTTTCTGTACTCTCAAATTAGCAAATTTTCGTCAATATGTTTGAAAAAAATATATAAGTAAATGTTTTAAGCCAAGTCTAACAATTTATCCCGATTTATACGCGATGACCATAGATAATAGTGAATACGGTACTGTGTATTTTCACTGGTTTATTTTTCCATACTTCAGAATTCATCTTTTAAGAGGTTCATTATGCTCCTGTTTTATTAAGCTCGGTATAGGGTGGAAGCATTGAAGGTAATACATTCGAATTACTTTGTAAAAAGCTAAAGAAAGGATGTCCTTCCATAAAATCATAAACAGACGAACAAGGACTTTGGAGTTTTATATGCGATACAGAACAGCTCTTACAAGACGATTGATTATTTTCATCTTATCCCCAGCAATTTAAAAATAATCAAATTAAATACAAACAGTATAATGGTCTGTTTATTTTTTCCTTAAGTTAAATTTCATACTGAGAATATATTTCGTAATTCTATTAAAAAGCTGCTAGTAAGATTTTGAATTAATTGGCTATAAACTAAAAATATACGCGGTTAATTTTGAAAAATCTACTAAATAAGTCGTACACAGCCAAAGAGTAAGAAACATTCAACTATCGTATTTTTCAAAGAGTTTTAATTCATAATCCAGTGAAAAAAATTTATCCTCAATCACTTTTGTGTTAACTTGTAATTTTACTAACGACATCCTCTGTTTCTCATTTGATAATTTAAAGTTCGCGGAACTACACTTTGCGAAACGCGGACTATGTTAGTTTGAGAAAACCAATGGATCTTAAACTAACAATATGTTTTTTCAATGGGAGATGGCTTTCTATTGTTAAAAAAAGGCCTGATTCAAAAATAATAAAAATTAAAAGCAAAACAGATAATGTAGGCAAATATGTTCTTAACATTTTAGACATCATTAACAGATCTATTTTGAATTTAAAAACATATTTTGGTGATTTCATAATTAATAATAAAAACAAAATACTTATATTTTAAAATTTTAGTTCAAGCTAAAAGTTTCTGAATTATAAAATTTTAATGGATTGTTGGCGTGTGAGGTTCAGAAAAAGGCAGGTTTAATTTTTGCTAATAAATGGTGAGACGTTGACTGAATATTGCCTGAAGCATTTTAAACAAACAAAGAATACATCGATAACTGAAACTGGAATCTTAATTGTTAATTAAAATATTTTTCAACAATAACCTTTCAGTTATTCTTATGACTAGACATTATTCATTCGTTAAGGAAGTCAACCAACAGTGTAGTATAACAATTTATTTTATTGGCTAGAGTGATAAATCGAACTACTGTGTACAGGCAATCTTCTATGACGCCTCTTCTACGATATTATGGGTCCTTAAAAATACTAAATAGGTGGGTGGGATAGAAGAGCTTGAAGGAGGGTGATGAAGATAGAGACAGAGTATGCTTTAGGCTTTCGAGGTATGTAAGGTGCTCTACATCAAAGGGCTTCGACAATGCGTGTACAGTAGGCTAGATAGCTGGTAAGATGAATTGACAGGATGAGTTATATGAGAATTAACCGTAAGTAATTGGAGGATGGAAACTCTACTCCGTAGGAAATCAGCCTATGGTCGTAAAAGGGAGAGAAGGCCTACAGAAACTAGCTGTAAGCCCTTACAAGAGGCATAAAAAGCATAGGAAAGAGGAGAGATCCAGATAAGCCAGAATGAAATAAAAGTCCAAAGTACATTTCCAAAAAAAACATTATCTACGTGCATTATAACTCACTGTCTCTTAAGGAGGAGAAATCCAAAGGGGATATTCACACTTTGGTTTATTAACATAAGTTACGCTGGATCAGTCAGTGGCTATTAAACGTCATCAAGAAATGCTACGTGTGAGACATAGTTTTTACTGGATCAGAAGATTTGATTTTAATTAATAAGTTTAAAACAATAACATATGGTTATATACAACTCAAATTAAATTATTTACAAGAAACAATACATATATACGATGTCTGTGTGATGACTGTAGTAGTTCACATTGCTGGAGCTGGGTTCGTCGAGTCGGCTCGAAACGGTTTCTGCGGATGTTATAGTTACAGTATAGCCCAGCAGGTAGCGGTGTCACTACAAGGCAAAGGGATTTTTCTTCATCGTATCATAGTAGTAAATAATGACACTAGAAATTGTAATCGATAAATATATAAGAATGATATTGGAGGGACTATTAACACCTTCGATGTCTGGTTGCCACAAGAAACGTAATAATAGGTCCCTTGTCTCAATAGGGTTGGATATCCTTTGGATCCATCAATCAGTTATGGGTTATGTCTTTATCTTCCTTTTTTTTAAATATATACATTTAAACTTTCTAGTTGGCCTACGCCATAACTATTGAGAAATTGCTACACTGCTATTCTCCGTTTTAATTATTATTTAATGCCGAGTTAGTTCGTAATAGTAATTTGGGAAGAAATAAAAATACTATTAAAATAGTTAGATTAATTATCTAGGACATTATAATCTTTGAACTATGCCATAACAAGAATTAGTGGTGTTTTATAATAAAAAAAACTAGTCGAGGAAGATAAGTGATGCTGTGGAAAACAATTTCCACCCCAGGGCGAGCCAGTTGGATCCGTTTTATTCCCGGGTTTAAGGGATACCTCCGGAAAATGTGCTATCATTTCCTCTCTGTCCTCAAGCGAGCATTTCCCCGCTTTTCCAAGTTTCAAACATAAAGAAAAGTCTCTCGCTTTCCTCACGATAACTACAGCATAAAACAAGAACAATTCTTAAAACTTAATCAGAATTACGGACAGGATAGAACGCGGTATAGCTCTTCGGAAAATTGTCAATAGTGACAAGGAAAATGTGAGTGTTTTCCACTATTTATTGGAATTGATCAAACAACTAAGTTTTGAAACAAATTCTTGAAGAAAAAGAAAATTTTCCAATACTTTTCTTAGTATTGAAACTTTACTTAATACTAGCAAATGAAAGATGACTATTATCGTATGTATTTAAGGTTAATAATAATAATCAACCGCTATGACTCAATGCTGTTTAATACTTTCTTACATTTCATTATGATAAAGTGCTAGTACGGATAGAGGAAATGTTCCAGTGGTGTTCCTTTAGTAGCTTGTTAATAACCAAGACACTTTACAAATCCGGTTTAGGTAGCTTTGATTAATAAGTTAGTAAAGCCTCTGGCACACACTGATCTATCCAATATTAAAACTTTCTACAGTAAGGGTGGTTTGGGGTGGAGGTAGCACCTACCCTCTTTTACGAAGAATAGCATTAGCCAGTTCCCTCATATCTTATCAAAGAACCAAACTTACCCCCTCACCTTCAACCTTTTCAATTATCCGCCCATAAATCCGCATAATCTAGGAAAATCTCGCGCAGTTGTTAATTGTTCGCTGTAAGTTGTAATTAGGAGGTAGTAAGTCGTTCATTTGGATTTAATTTAAAAGTTCAAAATTTGTTCGTAAATACTATATTTATAAGAATAAATTTTACATTTCCTTATTTTCAATACTTAATATAAAAATTTAATTACATATTATAAATACAAATTATAAATACTGAAAGAGGTTATTTTAATCAATCTTCTATTATTTGCTAATTGTTCTTTAATTTAAAGTAAGAGCAACAAAATAAAAAAGTAATTTATTACAATTCCGTTTGTTGCAGAAAAATTCTCTTCAGCAATTACTGGCATAAATGAAATATTTGGAATAATTAATTATTATAATATCAATTAAAACTCCATTAGTATTTTAGTAATGTGACTAAATTAACGAAAATTAATTGAAAAAAATACTCTAGAGAATATCTTTTTCATATTTATAATATCATTTTGTTTTAAGACTAATGTTTACAGTTACTAATGAACAAACAATAAATATCTGTATTCAATTATTTTAATATTTATAACCCTTTGTGAGGCGCGACTAATCTCTGAGATAATGTACATAAGTGCCTAAGGACAGTATTGTTAATTTCTTAAATATTATTTTTTTATTTACCTAAAAATGTTATCTACTTATATCCCTGCCCCAAATCCATTGTAATTTCCTATACAACCGGTAAGATGAATTGCACTTGATCATGTCCTCTGAATGTATTTTAAGGAAGATTAATCAAGAAGATTATATAAAAATGTAAATAAGGTAACGTTCAAACATATAATTAACAGATCATACCGGATAATGTTAAAGTTTAGTCTAATTTTCTATTTAATATTTAAAATTAACTTTTCTTGTTCATCTGGTTACAAATTAACTGACTCTTGGGGATGATCCAAAAATATATTTAAAAAAATATTCAACTAGTTTTAACTAATCCTCTTTCATCATTTAATATGGTTTATTTGATTGATCGTTATGTTGTGTGTTTGCAGCCGCTGGCAAGCTTTTCGAGTTCCTCCCTATTGTTATTACAATGGCCTTAAATTGAATTTGAAAATGTCAAATTTACTGAGTCATCTCTCACCCAAACTCCTGTTCATCATGGCCTTATATACTACACTTCAATTTCACTTTATGAAAATAATTTTTTAAAAGGAAATAAGGTAAAAATATATCTTTAAATAAAAATAATATAAAACAAATTATATCATATTATGTCTATTATTTGAATATTTTTGCATTTTTCCTCCTTTGGCTTTTGCGAGGACATTTACCTCTAAAATACAAACCTTATCCTGGGCTTTCGTAGATTAGTTATTTATGTCTCTTCTGTAATATTCAGCATTATATGGGAAATAATAAAGAAATTAAATAGAAAAATTCTCTAAATATTCAAGAGGAAGATAAGAAAACCGAAATTAGTAGTTGTCCTTTATTGCGATATTAAACTGCTAACGACACGATTCCCTTCCACTGTGGATACATTTTTAATTTATTGCTATTAGAGTCACAATAAGTCACAAAGGGCATTAAATGAAGTCTTTTCCCTAGGAAAAAAAGAAAATGAATTTCATGAAATAATACATGATCTGTAGTTTTAGTTTTTTTATATATTTTAACTAAAGCGCACTATTTTCCGGGAAATGCAGAAGTTCTGTTTAACTAAATATAAAACGGAATAAAAATAAATTTAGATCATTTCAGTGCCTTAGCAATAGTTATTTTAAAACCGTTAAAATTAAATAATTATTATTATATTTTTTATTTGTCTATTAAAAAAATAGCATATTGAATGTGTTTATATGATGAAGAACCATTTCAAGTTAGTTCTCGATATACATTCATTGTATTTATTTTTTATAGATGCCCTATATTTGTCTTCATCATTTATCAGCGGTTTTTACAAAAAAAAAAAAAAAAATAATACGAACTGACTGTTTAAGATTTTTGTAAAAACGAGGTTAGCAATTGAGATCCTACACCGGTAGCAGGCGGATGACAAGACAGCAGAGTTATGATTCAGATTGCAATTCAAACAGAACCGTGGAGCCCAAGTTCTTTCTCGGGACCAAGTTGCTGCTGGTAATGCCACGCTTTCGTATTCATAGCTCTGCTTTAACTTCTGATCCACATCCCTGTCTCTACCTTATACATCCAGCTACATCTAACTTTTAAATTTAGCACATTAACATAATGTTGGTTATGCCACTTATCCATCTACAGTCAAAGGAAAATGTATGTTAACATTGAAATTTTGAAGGATGGTGCAGGACATAGTTCGGTACGATTTATGAAGCTTTTTTTGCATCTTCACCGTTTATATTTATCAATGTCTATTTTATCGAAGATTTGTAATTTTTCTTCTGCTAAATATTTCGGGTATAAAATAGGGTAATTCCCTTACAGAGAAAGGCAATGACGATAGATTTATTAATAGTAACTTTTTTGTAAAATTCCAGAGGACAATTTGACCGCAGGGATTTTGATGGACAACAGCAGAGGGAGGTTTAAATTCAAAAAATATTATTCTAATCGGTATTCCTCTAAATTGCCTACAGTTTTTTTCAGATAATATTCGATTATTAATAGATTTTTTATTTTTTAACCATTTTTATACTTATTTATTGATAGATATTACAATAGGCCAAACAGTTGTGGGCAATAGGTAATAGTGATGAATGATCACATTTATACTGAAATAAAATAAATGAATGAATGAAAGAAAAAGAAAAAATATATACAAACAGAATAATAAACAAGATGAACATAATCAAACTATGTGTATGAAAAAAAAAATAATGATAAAATAATATAATCTCTAGTCACAGTCAACCGATTGAAAATATAAAATTATTACATACATAGGCCGTCTGTGAATTTGAAGGGGGTGGTTTATTCTATAGTATAATTATAAAATTAATTTTTAAACAAAACGATTGTGCAAGGAGAATGAGATGATTCTACTTATGGCAAGTATGGGATGTAGCACAGACCTAATGTTTCAGAAATTCTCTGTTAATCAATAAAACCCAACGAAATGATTTGAAAGGAAGAATATTTATTGTATTTTATTAAGCTAGACAAAACTGAAGATTTTTTTTAACCTCTAACGGTTAATTGATAAGTCATACTCATATCATTTTCTGTTCATTAAATTTCTTGGATTTGGAATTCATAATACTTTATGAAAACCAGTTTTAGAAGTTACAGTTTCATACCTTATATTTCAACAGGAAGGAGTTTCCACTGGAAATTTCCCTCCACGTTTGGAAAACGGAAACGAATTTGATATCGGCTCGTGGTCAGGGTTTCCTGGAACCTTTTCCGTTTTGAATATGACTTGCAGATGTTGGATCGTTTATGGAATACAATAGCTGTATCGAATATCTGGAATATCTGAAGGAAATTGTTATTCTTGGAAGAGGATTGGAGGAAAATAGGGGAAATTTGAAAGGAAGGTAGGTTAAAACTGATAAAGTATATTATCCTTCTTTGAGTTTCAGGAAATGAATTTTCTTAACTTTTATTGGATTTTTAACAACGGAAAATATTATAATAAAATAATTGTTTATTAAATTAAGTACTAAATATAGATATTTTCTTTTCCCTTCACTTCCCCTGACTCTTCTTTTCACTTCATTTTTTATAAATTAATAATCTATATGGCCCCTTTTGGCTAGAAAAAATTCTTATTATAGTTCTTTAATTTTACCTACATATTTTTAAGCTTTTCATAATATCTTATATGGTACATTCTTTCTCACTTTTTCTATTATATTAATCCTTCATTATTTACATGAATTTACTAGTCTGATTTTTATATCTTTTTGTATTCTTTTATATTTTTCATATTGATCATATTTTTCTTGTCAAACTCTTTTTATTTTTATTGATGACACTACATAAGATTATTATTATTCAAAAGAAAAATCACGTTGTTGATCGAAAAGAAGCGTACGTGACACCCTCAAGTTTTTCTAGATCTTTAGTAAGATACTAACAACGAATAAAAAATTCAAACCCCGTGTTAGTAAGAGTTAGTTTCACTCAAAAACCTATAAACCCCGTGGTGTATTTTTTTGTATTTACTTATAATAGTTCTAAAACCCAAACATAATTAAAATATAATCTTATTTATATATA
>NW_027109473.1:170102-195993 GCF_000696795.3 Halyomorpha halys
ACTTTGGATCCGGTGGAAAATACAGATTTCAACTAGCTCACTGAAGCTTCAATTTTTCCGCAGAATTTAGTTCAATTTCAGATGATAAATAGCCGGAGAAACCTTGAGAAATATCCAGGCTATATTGTTCACGTGTTCACATCGCTCAAAATGCTTGTGTTTTCCGGATTTTCTTCTTCTCTCTTGGCATTCTTTTTTCCTTTTTCATTAACTCTTCTGAGAATTTCACACATATAACGAATGACGCAGTTAATTAATTTACGGGGTAAACCGCAATGTATCAGTTAATTAATTTATATATACCTCATAATAATATAAAATCATATTACCCGATAATTCGTAAAGATTTGCGGGTCCTATAAAAATCTTCCTAATTTTATATTCCAAGAAATGTTTACGCTTAATATTTCGATTTTTCAACTTGTAATGTTTTTAAAAGAGGAAGAGGGAAATTAGTGAGAGGGAATCGTTTTTACAATTGTCGGTTTGATTAATTGATTTTTAATATGTAAGATGACAGTCAGGGAAAAATATATCAACTGATAGGTTAGTCGGATTTTATAATTCCAAAATTAATCATGTAAATAAGTACCAACTCTATGCAATTCGATAATAAAAAAAAAAGCTTAAAATCTATTAATGCCAAAGAGTATACAAAATAGAATTACAAAAGAAAAATAATAAATATTACACTAATTATAAAATATATAAAGTAAGAAGGTTTTGTAGTTGCCATGCTTTCAGCGTGTGCGTCTCGACCTCAGATAGCGTAATCCGTCGTTAAGTTTAGAACAAAACTACTAGAAAGAAACAAGATGAAATCTACAAAGACCTCTCTGTAATATATCAATCAAGCAAGATCGATTATTGAAGTGGTTCGTGAGCACCCCAGTTATTAAATATTTTTAATGCTAAATACATTGACTAGTATATTATATTAATGTATAGTATTTAAGTTACCTGTTGTAGGAAACAAAAAGGTAATAAGATCGAAATACAATGAAATTCTGACAGGATTCTGGATGATGTACGTGACCGACACCTATGTCCATCTACAACGAAAAACTGTACTTTTTATTAATGATTGAAACTTCAATGTTGTTGTTTTTTGTTTTTTTGCTAGCCTATACAATTTCCAAGCTGCAATCGCAACTTTACCAAACTAATATTAAACGTGACATTTTACTCTAATGAAGTAGTGAAGCAACTCTTTGAAAGAATCCAGGATCTGAGGGATCTTACTAAGGCATGGTTTAATGCTAGCTTACGTAAAATAAAAATAAAAATTATATTATCTGATTGAATGTTGTTTGGGTAATTTGGTAAAGCTCCCTCAATAACAACAGCCCTGATAAAGACCCATATTGTGGGTTGAAACATTCGCTATTAGTAAATAGTTGAAAACATGTTCTTCTTCACCGAAGCCAGGATCACCTCCTTTTAAAATAAAAATTATTGGCAAACAACTCTGCTTCTATAGTTGGAAAGTTAGTACTTAAAAGACCGAATACCGGATAGATAGACAACAGATGCGAATGCTGCATGCAGTAAACTGGAAAGCAGTAGCCAAAGACAAGCAAGCGTGAAGAAGGCTGGTTCGATTTTATGCTCAATAAATCCAGACATAGGACATTTATTAAAGTAGTATGATAAAAACTAAAGAATCAGAAAACCACTTAGAGATTCTAGTAAAAATAGGAACGTACAGATTAAAGAAAGTATAAATATTTTAGTAAGTGCTATAAGTCAATTTTATCAAAAAAGCTAGTCACATTCCAGGTATATACCCGTTTTAGATATGTTTTTCATTTTCGTACCAATTTCCGTTTTTGAACTAGACTTACCACACACACACACCACTTTACGAAACTTGGTTATCTGAGGACGTCTAAAACTCGAATTTTAATCATCACATTTTATTTTATCATGTATGTTTATAAAATTTTTGAGGTTAATTTTACATATGCCCATCTATACAAAGGTTGTCAGATCTTTAAATAATTTCAGAAAGAAACTTATACATTGGTTTTTTCAAAGTTTTCTTCTTAAAGATTAACGATTTGTGTCAAATGCGTTTTAGGATGAATTATGCGATTCAACTGCCGGCAATAAAATTATTAGAGCTGCCTTTTATAATATTTAATACAATAAATTCCTCATAAAATGTGATCATGAAGTGGCAGATATAAAATAAAATATTTAATAACTCATAAAATAGTTAGTTACTGGCAGATTGACTTGTATATTGCCACTTCAAAAATCGTAAATATAATAATTATTTTAGATTGAATATAAAACCGAGTTTTAGGTTTTCATTTTCAATGTTTCTGAAACTAGTACTTTTATACGAATTAATTTTATATTTAAAAAATGTATTCAGATAAATATTGTATATGTTCAGCATCTCTTATAGCTTGTAGAAGGTAAAACCCGTAATGTTTTTAAAGATATAAAAATAAAGGTTATTAAGCAATTTTTGTAATCTAATATCTTAACCATCATTTATTTATATTTTAGCATTTAATTATGACCGTAATTACTTGTAAGAGAAAGGATTAAATAAGTATTGAAAACACCACTCATTTCAATCTCAATCTCAATTGAAATTTTAAACTCTTTTTCTGGCAGATTAACTTCCTAACGTCCAAACTTTTTTTTATTATTATTCAATTATTTATTTACATTAATTTATTCACAGTAATTACATATTAGTACACGTTGTATTTAAAAATTTCAGTTAATCCACACTGTAACGTGTGTCAAAAGGAAATTAAACCAAACATGGAAGAACTATTGATATTATTCATTGAAAGTATTTAATTTAGATATTCCCCGGGATTAATGTTGGGGGATATCACCCAAATTAATTGTTATTTAATGGTATCGCTGGTGGTTGTAATAAATAGAGTAGTCTTCATTTGATGAATTTAAAAATAAATGAAGCATTACCAGGGAAAAAAGCCTCAATTCTTGAAATGAAACAAATAATTACAAGTGGATAAGCCAAAGGGTTAGTTGTTAGTTGTTATTGTTGTAATTTTTTGATTGATTTGATTTTGATTGAGCTGTTGATTAATAGTTCCTCTCTTATGATCTGTCCTCTCCCTCATTCTGCCTTCTGTCCTTCCGCCTGAGTGTGGAAAAACTTCTCACACATCGTGACTTGCGGATCTCAGCCAAAAAAAAAAAATATGAGGCACTTGAAACGCTGTTTTCTCTTCTATCCAATATGGCTACCAAAGCCTACTGCTTCATATAGCTGCCACTAGATAGCAGTATCGTTCTTATTCAAATGTGAGGGAGGTACCTTCCTCAAACAGAAAGAATTGATAAAATACATTTTATTAAAAACATGCAATTAATAAATCTTACATCAATAGTAATAAGTGATTAAAAACAGTGAGAAAAAAATATTTTGTCGATAAATATTCGCTAATCCGTGTGACATGTCTTTAAAATAAATAGTTGTTTTTTTTAAGTCATTTTACTTCGTCTTCATATTGTTTTATTTAATGTAAGTAGTATTTAGAAAATGTATGTGTTCGCGATAGCCAGTTGATACAATTACGTCAAAAATGAAATTATGTGTACGTATAAATAAAACTAATTTTTTTTAAAAATAAGTGATTTGAATTTATTTTGTAGCCTGCGAAAATTAATAATCATTTGAAATTATCATCTCATCATTAAAGTAACTATTTGTTTATCTGCCCGTTCTTAAAATAAAGATGCATAAAAACTTTACCTTTTTTTTTTTGTAAGAAGAGTACATCCAATGACATCGGTGACTACGTAGATTGCGTATACGAAGTTACTAGAAGGGCATGGAATTAAGGAACCAATAATTCAAAATTGTAACTGAAAGATTGAAAGAGCATACCGGTGGTAAAAACTATCATCGTAAACCAACACACTTAATACAACTTCATTTACAATTTGAAGAGATAAAATTATGTAAACCTTGGATGGATTAGACTCCGATAGCTCTTTGAGTGATCCGGTTCAACTCGTCCATATTCATCTTCGCAGCTCATTTTAATCTTCTTTCGGTAATACTGCCCGAATTACAAGAAAATGGCATCTGCCGGTGTTATCATTGTTAATAATTTGGGAACGATTCGTTGCAAATGCAGATTCGTTGCTATTCGAGACTCGGATAGAGTGTTCTGCAATTTTTTTCCCAATTACATTGCTGGAAATTTACTATGTAGTTCTAGCTAAGGTGTTCTTCTAACTGCTTTTCACTTTATATACGATAAAATCCTCGTCGATTAGACTATAAAATAATTTTTCTACTCATCGATTAGTGTTCTTAATTTTGGTAATTATGGAACTTCCAAGGAAAGCTTGCACATTTTCTACAATGCAAATTGTCCTGATCTTTACAACCTTTAATTAATTAAGATAACCATTCAATAGGATTCCTACGTTAATTATTTAAAAAAGACAGCTACCTTTGAATTAAGTAACATATAAATTAATTATAAAAATACATATATTTTGTAATCTATATACAACATTACCTACATCAATAAGTATAAGTTTTCTTATTATTAGTTTTTATGCACATTTATTTTTTAAGTTTAAAAAACAAAATTAATCATTAATTCAAAATATCAAGATAGAATAAAAGAAATAAATTAAATTTATCTAATAACAATAAATATGTTGTTACGTGCAATATGTGTAAATATACATTTTTATATTATGTTTAAATCTTTTTATATGTTATTGGCGTATACATTTATTTCCTCTATAATTGAGATGAATAATTTCGTCTATAACGTTGCGATAATATTTTATTTTTATATACTTGTATCATAAATGTCTAGAAAAACTAGAACAAGAATTTTAATACCCGAAAAATAAAATTAATAATAATCAATTTTACGAAATTATAGACCAATTTTAATTCCAGGGTGTCCACGAAGGGGTAAATATACTTTCAGATATTTCAGTTTCCTCTTAAAGACAATCTACTTTACATATTATGACCACAAAAATTGAACTTCATATCATTGCTGTGTAGTGAATCGGCTCTCTGTATATTAAACATTATTTTACTTAAGAAACTCTATATTATTTACAAATCATTTTATCGTTTCTTGTATGAAAAATTTCGGAATCGTTAACAATAAATTTAATCAGTTTAGATCTTCACCATTTCTTTTTTATTTATTCAGCATAGGTCATAATTGTTTTTATTTATTCAATGTTTGTCTTTAGATTAATATTGATACATGTCAATTGCTCACTTTAGACAACTTTTTACTTCTAACATATTTCTATTTATTTAGTTTGTTTAATGTTTCACCAATATATTTTCGTTTTAGCTTTCTCCTTTGTTTTCTTTAATATTGTATTATAGTTTAATGTATCAGAGGTATTACAATTACCATATTTGCTTTTGTTTGCCATACTTGGCTCATCCCACCACTATTTTAAAAGTCATGCTTTCACTCCTTTCCATTTAAAGTGACACTTCGATTAACAGTCTATTTAAATCTACAAATATTAAAATATTTAATTTATATTTATCTTACTTTTTTTAATAAGCTTTTCTACAATTGCATACAATCAACTAATTTAATTTCTGATTATTTCATATAAAAATGTTAAAAAAACTAATGAATATTATACCGTTATTTGTTTACTTACCTAGTTGGCCCCAATATTATAGGGTGAGTCACAAATTTTAAAAAATATAACAAGAATTTGATTTTTAAAATTTTATTTCTTCATGTTTATAACTGCACATAAAATAAATTAATTTGATGTTAGTAATATACAATGGCATGATCAGGGAGTATTTATCCATTGACAGAAATCCAATAACATTTCCCTCGATTGTGAGGCCATCTACTTTTCAGGTGCCTATAAGGAATATGAAGATTTTATTCATTAAAAAAATTACATCCAATATGGTCCGACTAGATGACATCTATGCCAAAATAACACATAAAATGATAGACATACGTGAAATGTAAATATTACAGTATTGACTATTAAGGCGTTGTGGAAGCTGTACAATTTTTAAGATAGATATGTGCAATATGAATTAATCTCAAGTGATACAATTAATAATTTAATTAATAACTACTAAAATGAAAATAAAGTAAAAAATAAAAATAAAATAACAATAATTTAAAAAAATAAACTAAATAACAAATGATAAAAACAATAATAAAAATAACTGAAAGGATTTATATTCTGAACAACAAAAATGAAGTTTGATTAATGATCAGATTTAATTAATAAAAATATTATATTCCAAATGCATATTAACCTATTAGAATTGAAGGTGAAATGTTTTAAATAAAATCTTCACTGAAGACCTTTTCATTTATCAAACAGAACTATAAAAAATCATGAAATAATTATTTAATATCATAATTAAATTAATTGTTTAATGACTACTTCTCCTTGGCACTGCAGACCGATGTGGTCAATAAGTTTCCTCCAGATAACGATCTTGTGCGGTCGTGGGTCATCAGAAGATCTCGGGCATCCTGGATAACAGCATACTCCCATCTGACCCCTGGCCTGCCACTCCTCTTGCCCCAAGAGAAATAATTGCTTTTGTCTGACTAATGGCTTTACCAATTATTCCAAATTAATTTAATTATCGCAATCGAATGGTTTTCTGAGAATGGCAAAATAAATTTATTTATATGAAACCATTCAACAATGAAGAATTAATTATATAATATTATTCCATATAATGAGGTGTAATATTTCATCAACGCAAAATTATTAATTCCTCGCAATTCATTTAATCACGCGATAGCAAGGTTTTCTGAGAGCTAAAGATGAATCATCGAATTGGAACTGCAATAATATTCATTCCAGCTGTACTGTATACGATTTCCACTCCTTGATTAAACCAGATATTAAACAATACCTAATTTTATGTGATTCATAAGGCTATGGGAGTTAAAGTGGCCTGACCCATTCATTACTAAGCCGGAATTACATTACATTTCGACTAAAAACAAAGAATTAGTTAGACATACCAACTGTTTTCAAGTACTGTAACAATTAAAATATACATTGAACTATGTCTTTATAGACATTAAACAAGAATTGAGTTCATATATAGCCCCAGAGTGGGAATTTCAAGATTTATTTCCTTGTGCCGAAATAAATTTTGCCTGTTCCAGATGGGAATCGAACGCACAATGTTCAGGACTATACCTTGTCCTAACATGTACGGCCATCACGTTATCATGAATAAACTTGGCTCTAGTGTTAATCATCACATTACAATTATGTTAGTAATATTATGAATTTTTTTAGTTAATTTAGCTTTTAAAAAATGATATCGTTTCGTAAACGATTGTTATTCGTTTTGTTTATTTACACCTAATATCCATAAACGTTGATAAAACTTTTTCAGATTATAAAATCGACAAAACCATTAGATAAATAGACAAAATCTCACTTGTGATCCAGTGAAAATCAAATAAAAATTGTGAAAGTTAGACTGAACCTATATACTGGAGCACTTTACAATCATATTCCTAAAAATATGCTTAAACAATAAATGAGAAATTGTATGTACTTTATCTAAAATTAAAATTAAATTAACAGAGGCCGATTTGTGCCATTTAGTATATTTGAACATTCTTTTGGTACCATAAACGATTTGATCAGTTAAATACTGCAGATGTTATGAAAGATCTTCATGATTTTTGTAAGAAAAATTGGTATTACATAACAGATATATTTGAATCATCTGTACTTGATAGACAAAAATTTAATTCATTTCGGTCTCACCCCACCATAAAGTTTGGCCAAAATTATCGAATCATGTTTTCAAAAGTTACTATTCTTAGTAAATAGATTCGCCAAATCTACGGGCATTATCATTCTTATAATATGGAATATTTCATTCCAATTTTATTTGAAAGTGATGAAATTGACTGGTACGTTGAGGTGTCGACGTTTTTAAAAATGTTACTTAATTTTTTTTCATTTTTAGTTCTATGTCTTAAATTTTACAAAACTAAACCCCTATTAATTATCTTTATCAATAAGAATTGTGTCATGAAATTAGAACTTATGATTTATAAGCAGTTATTGGGAATAGTACAGTTTACTACTTTCAATAGTGTAATATTATCGAATAAATTCCGTGTCAAATATTTCACTTATTTATGTTGATTTAACAATTGAGTGGGTTTGAGTGTTGCATATGTAACAGCTAGACAACCGGATTTGGGCGGTTGATCTGTTGATTCGGTTGCAACTGCCACGACCTCACACAATTGAGCCCGGATCGTGGGCTGCTGCCACTCTCTAATTATTCCTGACAGCGCCGCTGTGAATTAAACTATTGTCCGTTCTAGGTTATGTTAATTAGCAACAATTGACTAACTGATCCAGACAGCTTCTTATTAACAGATTGGTGTTGCAATTCACTGCTGATTAATTAATTGCTCCCAATTAAAATAAAATAGCACATTATCTTTTTGTACTACTAAACAGAGTACCCTACATAAAAAAATTCTATGTTTTTCACAGCCAAACGGTCTTCTAATAAAAAATGCCAGAAGAAAAAGTTTTAGGTCTACTTCTATATTTTGACCTACCTCCATTGTTTTTAACGATGACACATGTTGCAGACGCAAGACAAAAACAATAGGTTTCGAAAATAGCACACACTTTGTGAAAACATATCACTGGATTCGAATTCGAGAGCATAGAATTAGTAGCACAGTGTATTATCTACTAGACTACGCCGCTTAAATTTTATATTTATAGAAACAATCAAATAAATAACTGACTTATAAACTGAAAAATAATATGAGAAAAAGAAAATGAATAAATACAGGGTTCATGTTAGAACGTTTTGCACTTGTTTGGGCTCAGTTCTCGAGGCCAAGTTAGATGTAAGTGACTGGACCTTTCACAGCAGGTAATTGGGAATAGAATTTTCAAAATAAATTTTGTCTTGAATGTAGCGATTCAAATTGTAGTTTAATATGTAGTTAACTATTTCTAATAAACCAAGAGGAATTGTTTTACCAATTGCAAATTGCAAGGACCTACTTTTGAAATGACTAAATTTTGCCTAACAGTGACAAAAATCTAAATAAAAGCAATCCTCACTAAAATTAATGTCATCTTCTAGCTTGAATCCCATTGCTGTGTAGCAATTGAATGGGATACATTTATAATTTGAGTACGCACTTTGCAATGAAGGCTGTTGCAGGCTACTGCGGTACCAAAGTGACCATGCGCACATCGGTTACCGTACCTGGTAATTGTAGTGGTTAATTGAATTGGTGGGGCGGGCTTCGAACGTAACGCAGTCCAGTTCCTTTGACTGTCAAAGATGATTATTATGATAAAATTAATCTTATTTTCTCGTTTCTACGAAATCGAATTCCATTAATATAATGGATTCAGTTAGTTATTAACTTACATTAGGTCGGTTTAAACTCTTGGAGTTTACTTAGTAATAAGCGTATTAATTATATATATATTTAATTAGTTAACCTGAATTTAACTTCTATATCATCCTATACCTCGTTTTATAATTGATTTTCAATTAGAAATCCCTTGCTGTTCAATTTTTTTTTAAAACATGGTTTGTATAATTTTTTTAATATAAATTTCAAATGAATAAATTAGTTATCGAACATATGCTAAAAGTCAATTACTGAAAACTGATAGATTTTTAAGTTTAAGAGTATACAGTACTAATAATTTTTGTATTTCAGTTAATTTATTAATTGAATCAATTTAACAATCATTTGAATAAAATTATTCATGTTGCACGGCCACTGGCCACTGGCCACTTCCAAAACTATATATTTAAACTACCCACCAACAGAACTAATAAGACATGTTTCCATAAATTTGTTTTCAAATTTTCCAGAGACGACAAAACTTAACACATCACATTGCCTGAGCATTTTATATTACTTATTAACTTTTTTTATCAAGTTTATCTAGTTTATGTATGTATGTAGATCTAGTTTTATTTTCATTTTTTTGTTTCATTAATGCTTGTTTTTAGCTCATTTAACTTTTTATATTGTATAGGAGTGTGTAGGTATTAGGCAATTCATATATTCGAGAAAAGAAATACAGTTCTTCGTTGTTGAACCAGTACAGCTATATTCCATGGATTTTGACTCATTAGTGGCTAAACCTGAAGGGGTATATATCCCCATTTTTTAAAAGTAATTTTCGGCTAGAAGTGTCTGGAAGGCGTAAATATTCAAAACTCGATTCATTTTTTACAGTGTAGAAATAAAAAAAAAGTTACAGCACGAAATCATTTAAGACTTTTCCATAAGAACCCGGATTTCACCAGCTTCGGTTGGCCAAAGATACTTAAATTAATGATTTCTTATGATGACTCAGTTCAGTCCACCGGCCTGTAATTTTGTGTTTTGTAAGGGATAAGACGGGGAAGATAATGTCATTAGCACAATAGCCAAGGTGGGCACAGGAATCAACTAGCCATGCCGCACAGTGGTGGAAAGTGTGAAAAACCCTCCAAAATGAAATGCGTCTAATCATGTTGGTAAATGTGGTTTCTTACACTGTAATACCTATAAAAGCATTCGCCCTAATTGGTTCTCCTATCAAAAAATATTTGTGAGCCGTAGATCTAGTCTTACAGACGTTACTTCGGCATTTCGAAAAAGTAAGTTTATGCTATTTGTTGTTATTGTGATTTAAGCTATCGAACAAAATATCTATCGGTGAAGTCAATACCAACGAAAGTTAGTGCACAATTGTTGTTTTTTAAAAGTAGGTTTGTTTCTTGTTAATATATATAATAACATATCACAGGAATTCGAGACAAAATCAGGTATTCGTCAAGGTTGTTGCTTGAGCCCGCTGCTCTTCATAGTAAAGCAGTAAAGAAAGCTTAACTTAGAATGAGACAGTTTCAGTTAAGACATAGGAACTTACAACCCATAAAATATTCTATGTTGACTTTTGCGGATAACCTAGTTTTGCTGGCTTCTAACGACCGAGACCTCCAATACAACATAAGTGTTCTGCAAGAGGAAATGGCCTCGACAAACATAAAAATTAACCCGGAAAAGGTCAAATCCCCTCAATAATGAGGGTGATCATAGTGAACGGAGAAAGACTAGAGCAGGTCCAGAATTTCAAATATCTAGGTGGTTATCTCAACGAAAGCGGCTACAGTGATGAGGAAGGTTCTCAAAGAATCAATGCACCTGGAAGGTTATTTAGTTTGCTTCCCAGGGAAAAAATAATATAATGATCTGCAAATCGACGTTCCGCCCTATTCTTTCCTACTCTTCCGAATTGTGGACCCTCACCTCGAAACACAAGAGCTAGATCCAATCCATGGAGATGCGGTACTTTCGTGAGGTGGATGGAAGGACATGACGAGATAGAGTACGGAATAGTATCATTCGGACTAACCTCGGAGTCAAACCGGCTGAGAGCATCCTAGAGGGGCACAAGCTAAGATAGTTCAGACACCTCCTTTGGATGGACCAGGAAAGAACTGCCAGAAAGACATATGAGACTCGCGTGGTGGGAAGAAGCCCAAGAGGAAGACCACGCATTTCCTGAGAGGAGAGTGTTAAGGAGGTGGGATATGGATTGGAGTAGGAGAAGAGAGATGGTCCAAGAGCAAGATATCTGGTCCAGACTCAGAAATTGTAACCCCACACTGCGCAAGCGGTAAATGGAACATAATGATTATGATGAAGTTTGTTTCTTGAAAACAAAATTTCTAACTTTCTTCGGCTACTTGCAATTTAATACGGAAAAAGTTCGGTTTTGCACTTTTTTGATAGACTATAAAAAATGAGATTTATTGACCAATGTGATGAGACTACTTTCGATTTATAAACGTTTACATATTAGAGTAACTTTTGGGCAAGTTTCATTGATGTATTGAAACTTATGAAGTCAGGGGCCTTTTTGGAAGGTGTAACCAAAATAAGGGGTGTAAAATTATCAAATAACGACTATGAATCATAATAAGATCTTATTAACAGGAAAAAATGGTTTTTATGATGGAAAAAGTAAAATTTAAATTTTTACACCCAAAAATATCATCAACATTAAAAAAAATAATAAAGTAAAATAAACAAATGTATTCCATTCAATAACCTAGGAATTTATGAAAATTATATAAGATTTTTACAATTTTGATGTTTTTGCACAAAAAGGGCAGTTTTTCACCACTGTGTGGCGCCAACTGTGAATTACACTGAAAACTATCATTTCATGAGATTAAACATCATCTGTTGGAACCTGTAGACTTAGAGGAAGCACTGATTAGATAAGATCTGTAACGAGCATCATTCAAAGAAGGATGACGAGTGTGACACATGCCAGACCCCGGTCACATATATATACTCTGCAACAGAGCATCACAGGACAAGTTACCCGTCCCAGTATAGGACACTCAGTTGAAGAGAGCAAACAGCATGACTGCAAGCAAGCGCCTATCATGTTCCAGGACTTTGTCCCCATTATCATCATATCCGGTCTAATCTCATTAACATAATTACTTTGCCTATCATCTAAATTTAAAGTAACACAGATGACTTGTATTATAAATCGTTTTATACAGTCTTAGAGGATTTACGCCTTTAGAAAATTTTTGTTTGAATAAAATGTCGAAAGATGTTCATTTTCGAAAAAAAATGTGAGCTGTCAAAAAATTGGAAGATATTACAAAGTCAAAAACTCTAATAAAAAGAAATTACCCTATTTAAAACTTGCTGATTTTCATGTTTAATTTCTCTATCCCAAACCCCTTAGTTTCTAATCTTGCATCCTCTTCCATTCCTGACAATCCTCCGAGGCGCCTGAAAAGAAGATGGCCACGAGACCAGCTAATGTAAAATGTCATTAGAGTGCTACCAATGGGTAGTTTCTCTACACGCCTGTAACACTCCAATTTAACTTAGATCAGATTTACTAAATGTATTATAATGTACAGTTGTAAATAGCAATAAATAAATATTTTTAAAAAAATCTCTAAATCTAGAGGAAAGGGGGGGGGTTCTGTTTCAATAAGTTTAATCCCGATAGTTCAGATCCCTTCCTGTCTATGTCTTTGTAAATTTTGAAAAGGTTCTGATCATGATTGCACCACGAACTTTACATAAATACAGCCGAATTTGAGCCGAAGTTGTAAAAATCTAACTTTATCCTATCAGAGGATATTAGAGTTGGGTTACAGTAGGACTGCTTCGGAACAAATTGAGCAGTTTGGGGGGAGGGGGAATAGAATAGCTTATTCAAATAGACTAACTGAAGGAGACCGCCTTGTTCCACTGATCCTTATCCTCAAATTGATTAGTTCTCTTAATCGGAAGTTAAAATCTGTAGTAGTTGTACTTGTGATCACAATCGGTGGCGAGCTTATCAGCCTTGTTTTAATCATGGGGTCTTTAACAGAAGTACGTCCCACAGGATTTACAAATAAACGGTGTGTATATATATTTATTTATTCATCTATCTTTTAAAAACATATACGCTTTTCCGTTTAGCTGTAAAATTAAAACTATGAAGTATTTGTGTTAAAAAATGAGGAGAAAAAAATGTTTTTAAATTCAGAAGTTCATCACTGCCAAAAAAAAATCTTAAGTGTACATACGTACTTATTAGTACATTTTTCTCTCACCCACCTAAAATTAATAGTTGATTGTGAAATAAATACACTAAAATTGTAGGAAGATCATTTAGGCTGCGGTTAATTAAGGTACAAAAAAGAAAAAAATATTTAATTAAATTAATAGTTGTGTTTTATTTACCTGCACACGGAATCACAACTATCTACTTCATACGGTCAACCGTCTTCTTCCAATAAAAACAAAAAAGTATGATAATGGTGACCATAAAAAAACAAAAACCATCACAATACGCTTCCCTGCAATTCAAAACATGAAAGTGCTTCCCACTCTTAAACTAAATGAAAACCCTATTCTTACAAACAAGACAAGTTTCTTTGCTTTCAGGCAAGTTACTAAGTTATTTATTACGTAGACCATGTCGATAGGGTGGATTTTTCAACTTACAATCGCAAATATGGTGAATATGGCCTCATTGGCAAGGTCTGTCGTCAACTGCTTATTACTTCCCAAAAAATAATTCATTTTGTGGCAATCAGTGGAGTAATGAGGCGGGAACGGCGTTTCCACTCTGCTTTTTTCCAAAAATCCTATATATTAATAGGCGACCCGTGTTTTTTCCCGAGTTATAACTCAACAATGGCTGAACTGGTTTCAACAATTTTAAATAGCTGCCAAATAAATACAAACTGACTTTAAGGCTGAAAATCGGTGAGCACTTTGAAAACCACATTGTAAAGGGGTGGAGAAGATGGTTCGTTCCCACACTGGAAAATTTACGACTACACCACTGGTGGTAATTAATTCTATAATTTATAATGAAACAAAAATATATAAGTATTAGGAAAGTTTATAACAAAAAAACATTTAATAATTTCACAAACTCCATTTTTTAAAAAATAAAATACATACTTCAAACTTGAAAAGAGGATAAGACTTAAATAAATTATTAAACAAACAATTTAACAGGTAATTTTTAAAAAAAGTACGCTATCTAATATTTAAATTGGTTTATACTTCGTTATTTTCCAAACTGAATTATATTCACATAAATGTTTCGATATCGTTTTCTTATTTCTGCACTTTAGAAGCATTTGCTTTTAGAGACATTAAAAAACCCAATGTTGATGCAACCATAATCACAATTGATTTTCTGATTGTTTTAAAAGTTATCAAGTATCCAGGGCGAGCCGAACAAGATTATTTTCGTAACAGTTAGAAAGCATATAATCTTTTTATGTTTAAAATCAACACGTTCCTTTATTTTTCTATTGGCTGAGTTATTTTTCCAACTTGTACACTTATGTCAAATACCCATCGGGAGCTTTACTTCTACGTTTTATCTTTTGGCGTGCCCCTTCGATTACCCTCATCATTTCATACATCATCTTACAAGGAAAATTGACAAGGAACGGACAAGAGAAGAAAGAAATGATGTTACCTAGGAAAACAGTGTAACTCTACTGGGAGAGGTAGGTAGTCACGTGTACTATACCATTAAATTTAATTGGGAGCAAATGTTAAGAAAGTTTTAAATACATAATATGAAGATTATTTTAAACTATTTTAACAAAATACATATAATCATATATTTTTTAAATGCTTTAAGGTGAAACTTTATAACCATTACAAAAAACTGCATTAAATATAGTGTATGTATATATAACCATTAAGTATGGTTAAGAGTATGTAACATTAACAATCGTACAGTCATACCATCCCTAAGTACTTTCAACACCCAACAATGACCTTTCCGTCCAATTAGATTTTTTTTATTTCTTTATTGACATTTACAACTGTATTTACATAAAAATTCATCTAGTAAATTTCATGTAAGTTTATAATGGATTGATACAGGCATGTAAACAAACTACCCATTGGTAGTTAATAATTTTAAAAATTAAAAGGTCTCGAGGCCATCTTTTTAGGCGCCTTGGAGGATCGTCAGGAAGGGTAGAGGAAGCAAGGTTAGGAACTAGTTTGGGTGGTTAGGGAGTTTATAATGGAAGGATTGATATCTGGTTGGATAGAGGATTGATATCTGCATGGAGGATTGTATTTGTGACAAAGTAAGGACCATTAAGGATTTTATGAAGGAGTTTGGATTGTAAGGATTGGATAAGAGTAGAATTCGAAGGTTTTGAGGAGCCCCAAAACTCGTCAATTAGATTAATGTAGAAGGTGATTTTTTTTAAATGCTAAGTTGCTAAGTAATACTTACTCCAATACTGTACTAATTAATATTAAGTTCCTAGTTAGTGTTTTCCTTCAAATATATGCTTACTCATATTTTCCATAAGTGGAATCCTACTTAACTCTGGAGGCAACATCTCAGAACTTTTAGCAAATCTACAATTCAAACGAAGCTACCTCACGGCTTATCTCTTAGCCCCGACTTTTCTTCTAGATATTTCATTATGACTTATACTTTCCCCAGATTTACCATATTTTATCGATCTTGCGATTTGTTTGTATAATTTTTCTCAAGATTCATTTCCAACTTACTTATAAAGTATTATAAAGGCTTATAGAATCGTATTCTTGGATGAAGAATGAATAAGAGATAACAGTACTTCATGATATGCTCTTGGCTTGCTGTTACTTTTAATATTAGTGAAAAAGGGAAGCGATGAGATGTTACAGGGTTCTATACTTCCCTTAGTTAAGGGATATTCAGAGTGCAACATTAATAATAATTAATGTTAATAATAAAAATAATTGATTGATTATCAAATGTGCTTAATTTTATTTGCATTCATATATCATAATTGTTTTCATGATCGTGTACTGCGAATGTTTGCATTTATCTGTATTAATCATTACTCCTTAGTATTACTTATATTACTTAACACTGAAATAAGGAAGTTTTAGAAAAAAAAAAAAAAAAGATACCAATTAAAATAGAGCTGGATATTTTGGATATCGACCAGCCTGAAATTTTTTTTATATCTGTAATTGGAATTAAGTACAGAATAAATATAAATTCATCACCATGTAGTATCATATTTTTCTAATTTTTTATTCTCCAATAATGTTTATTTAATCTATTAAAACAATTTGATTTTTAAAATGATAGTTTTATTATTTTTTGTACAAAGTGCTTAAATATTAGTGAAAAAGGGAAGTAATGAGATGTTACAGGGTTCTACACTTGTAAAGTATCTTGTTTTTATATTATATAATTATGCATGAATTTTACATTTTGAATTTTTATTGTTAAGTTTCATTATTTAAGTTAATATTCAGATTTTCTTAATTATGAAACAAGTAAGATGTTTTTAACTTCAACACAATTTATTAAGTTGCCAACGTTTCGGCCACACAAGCTATCTTCAGGTACAAATCCAACAGGACTCTATAATATATTTAAAATACATACCAATTATAAAATATTAAATCGACTTATTGAGCTTAAACATAAGTAACATTAAGTCCATTTTGTTTGTTTTTGTTTAATGGCGCCAAGCATCATTGGTCATCAACGCAATTTATACCTTATTTAATTTTGCTTATATTTGTTTAATTATGTTTTAATTTCATTATTTATTATTTCATTTCTTTATTTTATTATTATTATTTTATGTTTATTATTTTTATTTTTATTATTATTATTATTTTTTCGCGTTCAATGTTATATTTTTGTCAGTAAATCTTTTGATTTTAAAAACTGAAACACTAATTCTATTGTTTTATCATCATCTCCGAGGGTTTTTGAAATATCTGGGTTTAATCTTAAGCTATTGAGGTATGATGTGAAATATGGCTGATTGTCAAATTGTTATTGCAATAATGGCAGTTAGGAGGCGTTTATTTTGGAATAAGATAGGAGTGGGTGAGCCTCGTGTGACCTATTCACAGCCTGGTTAGTACGACCTCCTCATTACGGGATTTGAGGCTGGACGTACCCCAGTACATGACGTCCTTTTTTCTAATTTTCAGTTTACTCCTTGGGCTTTCACTCCACAAAGATTGCCATTTATCTTTGATTTCCTTTTTAAGAGGTTTGCTCATTTCTGATGGAGTGAAAATTGCTTTACTCCTTCCCGGAAGTGCGAGTGCTTCTCTAGCAGCGTGATCGGCCATTTCATTCACTGCTATTCCTACATGACTCAGAACTCCCATAAATGTAACTGACATACCCATATTGTGTAGAGTGTTTAAGTAAAAATGGATGCAGGAAATTTTCGGATGCTCTGGATACATACAATCTAAACCGTTTAATGAGCTTAATAAGTCTGTACTTACTGCTTTATTGTTGTGGTTCAAAGACAAACAGAAGTGAAGTACTACTGCAATTACTTGAGTTCGGAAGTGAATATGTTGCATAGTTTGTGGAGCTTAATATTGTACGTTGAGTTATTAGGTGCGAAGGATAATGCTGCTGATTGGTCTGATTTTGATCCGTATGTATAGATTATAAAGGATTCTGGCATGTTTTGAATTAGACGAGAAGTATAGACTTTATATTCAACTGGTTCGGTATTATTTTTCGAGTATTTGGACAGGTATAGAATTGTTTTGGGACATTGGAGGGTACATGGTGGATTATTGTTTTCGGATTTGTCAATTGTTATAGTTTTGTAGAAAAGCGATAGCCGAAAAGAGTCTTTCTGGTAACGGATGTGTTAAATTTTGTTTTTGTCGGAAAGGAATGGAAAATTTTGGATTAAAAAGATATTTATGTGTCAGATGTTTTGCCTTTGGATATAATTTTGAACTTTAATATGGCTGATTTAGATCTTCTGAACAAAAGTGGCGATTGTCTGGATTCAGCGCATAAGCTTAGAATGGAGCTTGTTCGAAATGCTCCAGTCGCGATGCGGTTTCCGGCGTGATGGACAAAATCCAGTTTAGCAAGCACTTGGGGAAGAGCCGAGCCGTAGAAGAATGAGCCGTACTCCAATTTCGAGCTTATTAATAACAATAAAGTTTAAGGAAACTAGTTCTATCGGCACCCCAGGAGGTACGGCTTAGTAAACGGATAATGTTTAGTTTTTTTTTGGAGTTAGTTATTAGTGCAGAGATATGGTATTGCTAGGTCAGTTTTTTATCGAATGTTAGGCCTAAAAATCTATGGCAATCGGTGTATGGTAACTGGGAGTTTCCTAGAAATAGATCAGGTGGTTGACGTCTATTTCGTTCTCTATTGAAGTGGAGGTATCTTGTCTTGTCTATGGAATTTTGAATATTGACAGTATATGACTAGTTTTTATCCTATTTATTGTGTCTCCTAGTTTAAGTTGAATACATTGAATATTGCCAGATCGTCGGCGAACAAAAGTGGCTTAATTCCCCTAAGCAAATTGAGTCCTAATTCATTCACAGCCAGAGAAAATAGAGTGGGACTGAGGACACATCCCTGAAGTAACCCATTAATCTGCCTGTATTCTCTAGAATGTTCACATCCAACTCGTATCATAAAATGCCGACTTGTCAAAAATTGTCTCATAAATATTAAGCCCGTTTTAACATATTGTTAATTACATTAATATGCTTGAAATGTTTTAAAATTTAACCAAACAAAATTATTTATAACTTTTATGATGTTTAATAATTTACCATCAGGATTGAGGATATGATTTCTCAAAATAAATTAAATTACCAAGTTAAAACTTCAAGTGTTAAATTGTAATTAAGAATAGTATCGCATAAACTTAGTTGTCATTTACACATTTCATTTTTTTAAATAAACTTAATATTTAATATTCATTATTAATTTATGTTAATTAAAAATTATTTTAGTTTTAGTTATGTGGATCTATAACTGTGAAATTATCTCCATTTTATCGATTACAAATACAATGGGAATATTAAATATGAATGACGTTAGTAATGAATGATGTGAAAATTAATTTTTATAGATTTTCTTTTAATTTTATCCGAATAGCCAAAATTACGATAAACACAATTTATAGGTATATCCTATGTAATATAGGTGCATAAGATAAATCCAGCTCAAGATCCTGAGATTTATTATATCAGTTGTATTTATTCTGTCCATCATTGAGTATATAACAATATACTGAACAACTGAAGGCATAGCTAATTCGTAAGTTTTATCACTCAAATTGCATACCAATATTCCAAGAATTTTAAGAACGATTTGAGCTGAAGTATTAAAAAGTTCTGGACTAAATATGTTTAGCCCGTATGGTTTTGGAAATTAAACTCTTTTTTTTTAACAAACGGCTCAACCTATTTCCAATATATTCATCTCAAATTATTCAGATCCGCGAGTTCCCACCAAATCTTCGTAGCTCGCCTAAAACATCCGTTATGCAGGTCCTAGCTAGTACAATTCAGGTTTAATATAAGTTTATTATTAACTGTAAATTTGAAGTGATATTTTACAGAGGAGCAACATTATTACCTGAAACGTAAACTTTTACTTAAAGATAGTTTTGATGAATTATGCAGCTTCACCAATTGTGTCTTTTAAATAGATTTTCTTGATAAAATTATATTGTTCATGTGAATGGGCATGATATCAGTTATATTTCCTCATCTCTCCTTTTCCTGCCCAGGAAACAGCCTTTTGGAAGTATACTCACTCAATATGTTTTCAATGGCATGATCTAGACTAATTTGATTGATTTATGTACTGAGCTATGTAGCAACCAAATATGTTTGGGGGCCATTGCTTGAAGACTTGCAAGTTTCTCTCTCCCTGAGAAAGATATTGTCGATAATAACTTATAAATTCTTCGGTATGAATGATATATTTTACCTAAGTGGGATTCCCTCCTTTCGCCTGTCAGACAGATTCCCCGAAGTGTCATTCCTCCTGTTCCTCCAGGTAAGGAGTTAATCCCAGGAGTAGCAGACGTGTACCAATGAAAAGCCCATCCTAAGGGAGGGATCCGAGACAATCCAGTGTATTGGAGAGTGGTTAATCCCTGGAGGACGGGTTGGACCGTGACTTCCCCTCATCCCCACACCCTCTCATATTGCCCAGTCATTGCTCTTCTTCCGCTGACACTAACAAGCCTCAAGCTTTCCTGTGCCAATTTGCCCCCATTTCCTTCTCCCCTTTTCCCTTCCCCTATTTCCAGGTGATTTCATCCTTCTAACATTACCTCTTGGATTAAATGATGTGCTTGTGTTTCTGAATATGTAGCCGGCACTACTCCAAGGTTGGTGATAATATTTCTAAAAATTAATTTGTAAATATAAATATATTTTTTTTAAATCGTTCAATTTTAATTGCTTAATTTAATGGTACTATATAACACTGGATGCTAAACCCTGTCATGGGATTACCTCCATCTATTTTCTGATTCACGACGAACTGACTCACCAGATTAATTTTAATAGGCTAGAAGACCGATACAAAAAATCTATCTCATAAAAAACAAGTAATTTTTACACTTACTTTTAAGTGTCAACCAAACTTAATACGGAAATGCATTGCTGGAGGTCCTAAAACTGTTATCATGTAGCTTAATAATTCTATAAATAGGTCTAATTTATTTTGTAATTACCCCACAACTGTATATAAACCCTTAAGCAAAATAAATGTCATTTAAAAAATTAAAATTCATTAAATAATGCCTCGCATGAGTTCAGTGACTTAATGATTTTATCAACAATTATGGTCGTGCACTGTAAAACAATTTTTTTTTTCAAAGTTCATAAAACGAACCACAGTTCTAGCGGCCCTAACATAGTTTACAAGCAGGTAATTAATATAATAAAATATGAAATTTATTATTATGTTATTTTTTTAAGCTTTAAATACAACCATCTTAGCGAAAATATCATAGTTTAACGAATTAATTGACCCTAAATTCTGCCTCGATTTTTTTTTTACTTTTAAGTATTGTTGCTAACCACAATAGGGTTTATATTGCACAGAAAAAGTTGCATAAAAACATTGAGTGTGGGCAAGAAGGACAGAGATCCGATTACCTAAGATCTAATAAACGGGGTTTTATTAAATTATTAGACATTTTCTTGTTTTTTAAATATACTGTGTTTTCTAGTTAATTGTATTTCTATATGCACGATTTTCAACATCACTTTTAATTTTTAGACCACGTTATATATTGTTAATAAAAGCTTTAATATAGTTTTAATGCATTTTGAGTTTACAAGAGTTATTAAAAAAAGACAGAAGAAAGAAGAGGAAGATAGAAATAAAAAGAAAAGATGATTGGAAAAAAAATTAAAAATAATTTTAATTACGGTTTTTATTGTTACATTTTACTAAAAATCTACATAATTGTTTTCGTTTTCCAATGAATTGGAGCTAGTTTAATCATTAAGAATTCCCCATATAATTTTAATCCTTTCAGTTTAGTATTAGACAAACAATTTATAATTTTCTTTGGTTATTTTTGTGACAAAAGATTTAGCATCGTTAACAAAATATGGTTTCTATTTTTAACTGAAAATGGTGCATAATAAAAGATTTGATTTAATTACTAAGTTAAAAATTCATAGCTGTAATAAATAAAAAAATGAAATGTCGGCAAGCAGCGCGTCGATCCCATTGCCCAATATCCAATAACCGGGTTTTTATTACATTATTAAACAGTTTCCTGTTTTTTTTTTAAATATACTTTGTTTTCGAGTTAATTATTATTAATTAAATAGACATTGTGAGAAGCTGGTCAAAATCATAGTACAAAATTTTTCATCCCATTCAGGTGAAGAATGTGATGAATTCACTGATCTTGCAAGAAATGATATAACTTCTTATAAAAATGATACCTATCATATTTAAATTTTAATATAATCATTTTTTCATTTTACTATACTATTCAGGTAGTTGGGAAAAAAAGTATAGCCCTCACCTTTCCCTCCCCCCTCATCACTGGAAAATTTATAGATTTTCTTTAATAAAAATTTTAATTAATTTATATTTATATTTTAAATGATATGAATATAAAATTATTCTATTTAATACTAAATTATAAAATTTTATTTATTTTGGCAATGTTGATAATTATTTATAAAAAAAAACAATTTTAATATTAAATTTCTGTAAGTTAATGAGCAGATAATCAGTCTTATCATTATTTATATTAATTCTTTTGAAAAGTTTTTTACAGAAATTTGTTTAATATTAAATTGTCTTTAAATACTTAACAGTAAATAATTTTTCTTTACTGATTGTTTTCATGAGATGAAAAAGTAAAATCTATCTGCGATGGGATAGTAGGAATGAGGGAGCTTGACATGACTAGAATGAAAACTAACGGTCATTTTATAATCATGCATACAGTAATTAATTTTTATCTCATTTATTTCTTATTATTGATATCACATTTCAATTATTTTAAATTAGCAATGGAATTGGAAGGTTCCTATTTACACCAGGTTTTTGTATTCCCTTACCGGATCTAAAACATCTGTCTCTCTAAATTGCCTATGCAAATGAGCATTGTTGTGGCGAAGGAAAACCACAGCCTGTTCTGAAATGAGAAAAGGAAAAAAATATCTTTGACAAACTTTGCTATTTAACATTTTCTATAAATCACCTAGTAAAATGAGTGTGTTTTTTCATTGTCTCCCTTATTGTAATAGAAATGAAATAATTCAGATCAATCTTATATTTAGATGTTTTCAAGATAAAATACTCAGTAATGATTTAATTAACTTTCCATGAATAATGTATTATATCTAGTATATTGGAAACAAACCAAGCTTGAAAATTTCCTCTTACGAGAAATCAGCTATGCTCTTCATATCCCACTAAAATATATATATTAACTTAGATGGGATTCTTTTAAAATATCTGAGGGGGGGATGAAGTTTGGCCACTACACGGGTGAGGGAGATATCGACAGGACACCAACTATAGTGGGGATCAATTTTTAATTTCGTGGGACCACCATTGAAACAAAAGTCGATTCACGCAGGATTTAAACTGGTACAACTGCAGTTCTGATGTTGCAAAGACCTACGTCTTAACTCCTCAGCTACTGATGGCCCTAGTCAAAAGCCCTCTATGGTCATCATTGTGTCTCAGGAGTAACTAAAGTAACCCACCAAATAATGTAATTCAGTACCCTTACCCTCTACCTCACTTTCAATCCATTGTTGAAATTATTATATAAAATATAAAATTCTAGCAAAAATAGTATAAAAATAATACTAGATACCTATGATAAAGTACCTAATGTTTTCATAACCTCCAATCTCATTATATCTTACGAATAAAGCTTCGCAAAGTTATATTGCTGATAAAATGAATCAACTTCTTCTGAAATCGCCAATATTCTTTCTCGGAAAATTTATCGAGAGTCTACTGAGAGAATTATTCATTGTTACTTATAGACATTGCATTTGTTGAATCCTCTTAGTCCAAAGTCCTCCGATAAATAGCCATTGCTCCATGCTAACTAATTATGCTCTATATCATAACCTTCATATCCCATTTGTTTCAGACCTTTTATCCAAATTCAGATGGTCTCATGAGATACGCCCACCATCCTAATGCCTTAGAGCAATTCCTTCCTATCCTTCACTCATCCCTAAAATCCTCCCCGAAGGTTGAAACTTAAGTGGCCCTTAGAGTTATTGTAAATAAGTATATTGGGGTCTGGCAAAAGCTAAATCCTAAGTCTCTGTGGCTCGGCCAGCCTCTATTCCAATACCCGCCGGAAGGATTTAATCTCCATTATCACATACGTTTTTGTAACCTGAAATTTTAAAATTGATGTTTTGGGTTGGTACTTCAAGAAAAACATCAGTGAGTTTGTTTTTTTTCACCATTGTAGAAACAACCAGTACCACACCTTGTCTACATACAGTTCAATGAGCTAGAATTCAGAATGATGAAGAGCTATGTAATAGGAATCTGGAACTGGGTACTGACATTATAATTTCTTCTCTATAAATACTAAAAAGTTTCTCTAATTACCTTTCTTAGTTTGTTGGAAAATGTTTAATAGCGTTATCATTCCAAAATTTAACTTACTTCCTGAAAGACAATAGCTCTCAAGCAAAGCTTAATCAAGGGTTTGGACGGCATTGGCCTAAAACAAAAGAAACGAGATTAGAAAGTTGTGCGTGTGTTAGTGGGGGGAGGGGGAAGTTAGCCTGCTGATTGGCAATGTGGATCACTGCCCTGGAATTAAATTAGTAAGCAACATTTGAGTGTAAAAGCTTAGTTCTCGGCTAAACTCTTCCTTCTTTCTAATCAATTTTAAAACTTTCAAACTTATTCCTCCTTTCTTCTTCGGATTGTTTTTAATTTGATCAGTGCAACTAATTATTTGACTTACGAATGTAATCATTTTGAAGCAGTTGGTGATAGAGAACGCAGAAATGACAAAAAAAAAATGGTGGGAATTTCGATCCAACTAATTTTTTCGACTTGAATTTTTAGTTCATGAATTACAAATTCAATAAATGGTTTCTTTATTAGTAATAAATATGTATTACTATTATGTATTTCATAGTATGTGGCGTTTATGCATCGACTCAACAAATTATTAACAATATGGAAATTACTTTTGTGCTCCTTCTAAATTTTAATTCTAATTTCCACTTCGTTATGAAATAAATTCGTACTGCTACAACAGTTAAGGTTGCCATACTTTTTAAGGACCTACTTATTACTTTTGCTTTTTTATACTCATTGTAAATAAAAACGGTAATACACCTTCACTTATTAATACAAAATACATCTATTTAGTGATAAAAAAAAAATTAACATAGAAACGTACATACAAAATACATTCAATTTACATAAGAGCTCTAGCTGAAAAATATGAAATATTTTATGCATTTTTATAAACAAAATGAACTGAATAAGCTGAAACATTTTAAGTTAGCCGAATGAATTTTCATAAAATCTTTTTTTTTTTATCTGTTTTTTGTTGAGAAATGAAAACACTAGACACTATGAATTAAATAGTTAAATTTAGGGAAGGCGGTGATTAATTGATAGGAAGGTAGCTGTGCTGCATAATAATAGTATACCAACGGTTGTGCTAAGAGGTGATTTGGTCAGAATCATGATTGACCGCCGGATTTTCCCCATTTAGGGGTACCTACTTGAGGTGGACCCTGGAGGGTCCCAGAACCCATATGGTTGACTCCCGGCTACAGTAACTGAATAAATGTTTGTTACAGCTGAATCTGAACCCGTGTCTTTGAAGTTAGTATCACAGTGCCTTACCACTGAGCTACGCTGATCCCTGTCATTGTGTTACTAAATTTTAAGAAAACCTATTAATAAATTATACCTCGACAAAGCTTTGGGCTTGTGATGAAGATAGTGTTACTGGGATAAATGCTTGAGATGAACTCTCGCCTTCTACTTCCTTAATTACTGGTATCTTGTCGTAAAA
>NW_027109473.1:196123-204295 GCF_000696795.3 Halyomorpha halys
TATATTTAATATACACATATTCATATACATATACAGTTAGAAGCAGAGAGAGAGAGATTATCACACTGTTGACAATGATGTGGATTTGCTCTTTATAACAAAGAGAAACTCAGTCGTGTGAGGGAATATACTACCAGTTCTAAATATACTTCCTTACACATTCAACTCTAAAAGCTAGGGGATGGCTATATACAGGGTTTATATAGGACGAGGTTTAACTGTGCATTGTGGGTAATGACCCTCTGGGTTCTAGAACTGACAAGAGCGTCTCTGGCTGTGTTTGATGTAATATACAGCGGAAGTTGGAGGATTACAGATCGTGGTGTAGGAACAAGTAAAATCAATACTTAATCTATAATAAGTTAAAAAAAAGACGAAATGTGCTACTATTCGGCGAGCTCTGTAATACCGTTACAGATCAAATTTGAATAGAGTTTAATGAGCTTTTATATCAACCTACAAGATGGTTTGGCTGAATGTTTCCTGGAATTTAACAGAAAAAAAGTTTAAGTTGTAATTAAAATAACCACAATAAATAATTCATACAAGGTGTATGAAGTACGATGATTAATTTGATAAACTTTTAGGGGAGCAAGGTAACTCAGTGAGTAAGGTGATGTGCTACTAATTCGGCTATGGCAGATAATTATTTATTCTGTTACTGTAGTAGTGAGTTCGGGAGCCCTCCGTGGTCCACCTGGCTCTATGAATTGGCTACCCTGAATTGGTGAAAAATCTGGTGGTTGAATGTTATTATGACAAAACTACCCCCTGCCACAACCGTCAGTCTAGTAAAAATACTTCCTTACATAGTTCTGCACCCCTGACCCTTTATGGGCTGTAGCGGTATAGATTTACATTTTCGATTTGATACATTTTGTAAAATTTAGCAAAACATTATATATTTTATTTATTGATAAATATTACAATCTGCCACAACATTTCCTGGCAATAAGTAATAGTGATAACTTATTACATTCATGCTAAAATAAAATAACATAGGAATAAAAATAAATAAACAAATGAATATATATATAATAAATAAAAGCTCACTCTAAATACATACAAAACAGAAGGATAAAGAAATAATAAATATATAAAATAGAATAATAATAAAAATAAATAAATAAAATAATGTCCAGTCACATTTACACTCATATATATTATATACATAAACAGAACATTAAAGTTGACCCCATGGATAGTTTGTTTTGTTTTGACTACAACTATGCCTTTGTTTTTACACCCGTTTGCATTTTATATTTATCCTGCTTACTAAAATTTAATTAAAATAAATATTTTTTTAATTAAAAGAAACTGATTAATGTTTCAATACTAAGACATTCTCTGAACGCCATAGTACCATCAACAATTTCACTTGGTTTGTATAAAACCATTTCTTGGAAAAAGGCATTGAAGGAACCAGGAAATAATTGTAAATGATTGGAGTCATAAACAAACACCATCAGTCAATTTAATGATTAATCCCTAAGGAATAGGTCTCTTAGGGATTTGTAAATAACCTCTCCATTACTATGCGTAAAGCAAGAATTTATTTTTCTCAAACTCGGCTAAATAGTCACATTATACGATTGTATTACTCATTCTCAAACAATAGGACATATATAAACAAAACAAAACTAACGAAGAGGTACAATTTTGAATGTTTAATTAATCATTCATGGTTTTGAATGTTCAATTAAAGAATACGTTGATTTGCCCCTGCAGTGCATATGCTAGTCAAAACCTACATAACCCAACAGTCATGCGGGTAAGAAATAACCTCTGCGCCATTCAATTTGTTTGTTATTTAACCTTATAAGTGGAAACCAGATTTTCGTTCAATTAAAAACCGAAAAAGGTGTAATAAAAGCCTCGGATTGCGCCAAACCCTGTTTTAGCAACCTGAAATGTATAAAAATCATATTAAAACTAATAAAAAAAAATTAATTTAATTATTTTTTTATTTCTAATTTGAATCCATGAAACCTCATCTAACGTCGTGTTTAGTTTACAGTTACTGAATTAAAATAGTATTTAATGTGACAAAAAACCTAATTCTAACATTAAAATAAATTAAGTTTTACCTGCATTTAAAATAAACCGGAATGTTACCTATAAAATAAGATATAACTTAAAGTTAATACTGTCTTAATATCCTTAACTATAATTGAAAAACGAAAATCTTAAGGTTAACAAAGTACATGGGTGAAACAACTGTACAGTTTTCTCTATACATAAGTAGTTCCCAATAATTGATATTTGTCAATTTTTTTAAATTATTTTCTTAAATGGTAAATTAAATGGCCACCGATTAATAAATCAATGTTAAAGAAATTTTAAATCATTTATTAAACATGTATAAATATCTAATTTATAGACAAGACAAATTGATTTTAGATGCTTTATTGTTATTAGGAATAATATACATTTAAGGTTACACTGTAATAAAAAAAAAAAAGTGTCTCACCTATCACTCTATATGCATTTTAATTTTGAGAGAGGATGTTTGTTTTGAAAGGGCGTTCAACATCTTGGTAAGGTATAGTTGGTGTTGACCACTGAACCGAACCCGAAGCACCCAGACCCACAGGGGCCAGACAGAGTCCAGAAGGCGTCCAAGTCACACCAAGTGGATATATTGTTGTTTAGGGTACGGGGGTCTATCAGAGGATGTGGATAAAAACTATTTAAAAAACGTCTAATAGTTCTATTAAAATTGGCACATTCCAACAATGTATACAATAGTAAATTCATGGAAAAGTCCAAATACTCTCAAATCCCGGGATCTAAGATGCTCTATAGGACGAGCGACGTCTCCCAAGGCCCTAGCACCTAGTTCCAGAGAGTCATGTCTTCGGCTTGCCCACGGTCGACAATGAATCTTCGATTTCACTAGAAATAATAGGATTCATTTATATGTATAATCAAAATTTAGTCCTTATATGCGATTTAATACAACATGAAAAAAATCTTGCAGTCTTGTAACAAAAAAAATGTGTATAATATATTTTATAATATTGAAATAAAACTAATTTAATTTTTTAAAAAAAGAAGTAAACTATGAAATTTTATACAAAAAACATAATGAAAATCGATCAATTAAATGGACCGGATAGATAATTCACTTTCAAATCGTTATTCACAAGAAAATACAATGTTCATTAGCATAAAAACTCTCTCTCTACTTACAACATATGAAATTTCAAGTATGCTAATGTTAACATTTGAACTATAAATACCCTTCTAACTACATTTTGTTGTCAAGATTCCCCAATTCAATGAATTCAATAAACTCTAATTTAACCTACTTTAAATTAGCACTACTCGTCTATTTTCATAGAACGAACAATTTACAAAAAAAAAAAAAGAGTACATTACTGTTTTTTTCTCAGAGAAAACGGCTAATTTATTAACAATTTTATCAGTTTTAAATGACTGGCTATTCTTCCAGGAAATAGTTTAGAGTTTAGTAACGATTAACAACTAAAGCAAAGATTTCTGCCTAGTTAAAATCAATCATAACCTGATCGAACCACTTGTTCTATTATAAATTACGTGGAATTAATCCAACTTCAACACCGAGAACCGATACTATTAATTGGTCCTGACCTATGTTATGTGTTGCAGCACGATTTTTTTATATTTCGATCGAAAATCCAAAATTCGGTATTTTCTTTGCATGTTGTGTATTTTCTATCATTATTAAAATTTTCCTATCGTATTAAAATGTTCTACAAATCTAACTAGATATTATTTTTTTTCATTAGCAATCTTACTATTTCCACTTAAAAAACAATTGTGAATCCCTATTGTATGACTTTTTTTAACTTTGCAATTTCTTATTGAATCTATATTTGATGAACATTGATTCTGGCAGATGCCCCTTTTATGAAACTTATTGTCCACCCCCAAATGGCAATTTTTCCCCCTTTTTAATGAAACTGATTTTTCACGGTCGTTTTTTCCCCTTATTCTGACATCTTATTATTGGCAAAGACGGAAAAAAGTTTCGACAGAAAATTGGAGAGGTTTAATGTTCAAAAGCTTCATTTAAAAAAAAATAATAATGGAGCTTTTCCACTCGTTCCTTCGCTGCAAATTACTATGAAGGTTAGACGGTTTTCTTCATCCTGTAGTTTAAGTCATGATTGAGATGCTGAATAAAAATAAAACTATTAAAGCTTATACAAAGATTGAGTACGAGTAGCGAAAACAAAAATATGATTTACAACCTGAGGGTTCCTACAAAAACTTCGACAATATTAAGCTTACAGAAGTCATTCTGTCCTTAAGCAGGGCCTAAAATTTGCAGTTGCGACATGACATCAATAATTATCAACATTATCATCATTATTCTATTCGATTATTATCAAAAATGGTTTATAATCTAATATGGTTATGTAATAACTATTTTAAGGAGTTCCTAACGCCCAACGTTTCGTATTCAGCCATAGAACGATATATTTAACCTTTTATTTAATTTTTTTGGTAAAACCATTATAAAAACTTTGCTAGCAGTTCCAAAGGTAAAAAACACACAAAGTATGCAAGAAGATACGAAAGATCCGGTAAATAAGGAGATGGAATCCCGGCACAATGTACATTTTAAAACTTTTTCCGGAAAGTTTAAGGTCTAACGCACTGACAACCATTGAAGGATAAGAAAGTAACTGAAGAATAGTAATGTCTGTACTAAGTACGAACAGAATTGAGAAAACGAAAGAAAAAAATTTGATTTTTATGAATTAAATTTTAAATGAACTATAGAAAAAACAGGCCTAACGGTAATATGGTCGAAGTCATTGTAGTCGAAGTGCTATATAATATATGATGAAAGGGGATGTTTGGATACAGATGATTGAGATAGAATGAGGAAACGTTGGCTACTGTTTCGAAACAATGTCATCTATACGAAGTGAAGGTGCTAAACCATCCTAAATAATGACATAAGCGAGGTAGGGTTTGAGAATAAGACCAAGAGGATGGCATATATGTATATGAAAAGTGATATTGTTGAAATCGTAGAAACTAGGAATTAGGATATCTAAAATATAGGTACCCGTTGATTGAGTTTTCAGTGGAATTATTATATTTGTCCTCTAAATACTTACGAAATGGCAAATCAATGGAAAGATATTTTAACACTTTTTTCAATTTTAGGAAAAAAACATCATAATAATATTGCTAGCAACTCCAATGGTAAAAGAGAACTTATGAGGTCTAATGTGGAGGTAAAATCATGGAACAATGTAATTTTTTTATTATTTCCGGAAAAAGTTAACGTCAGACTAACTAACATCCATTGAGGGATGAGAAAGTAACAGGAAGATAGGAAAATCTGTACTAGATAAACCATTGGAAAACCAAAAAAATTAAATTACAATTTTATGGCTAAAATTTAAAATGAACTCTAGAAAAAACCTTCTGAAAAGGGGGAATAGGGTGCAGATGACGCCCGATATGGTGGGAAACATTAGGAAATGCATGGAGGCACTTCAGAAGGAGCCGGTGTTGGCATTTCCGGACTTTGAACATACATTTACCTTCACCACGGACGCAAGTGAGCACGCGTTGGGGACGGTACTGTCGCAGGACAAGGGAGGAGAGTGACCGGTGGCGTACGCTAGCAGGTGGTTAACATATGCTGAGACAAGGTACAGAGCACTTGAGCGAGAACTGTTTGCAATGTGTGGGCGGTTAAACATTTTCGCCCCTATGTTTTCGGGAAGAAATTCCGGGTACATATTCATCACAGACCGCTTCAATGGGTTGGAAAGCTTAAAAAGTCCTCGGCTAGGGTCACCAGATGGAAGGAATTGCTCAACCAGGACAACATCGTAGTCCAGCACAAACCAGGAAAAGAAAATGTAGTATCTGACTGGCTCTCCCGCGCGATCGACCGAGGGAAGACCAACGGAGATGGAAGAACTCGAGGTGGCGGTGAACCATAAATAACACCAAATAATTTGGAAGACAAGAACTTCCAGAGCCATGAAGATGGACTTCGATAAATATGGAAAGACTTCGATCACCACTATTTGGTTGGCACTGGGTGTCAGAAAATGATCAGATCTGCCGGGTGCTGAAAGATGCATCCAAACCAGGGCGAACATACCATTTATACGCCGGGAATGGAGTGGTCTGGGAGAAGATAAAACGCCACTGGAGACCAGAACAAATCGGAACGGATCGAAACTTCATTCGTTGCCTAATAATGGTGGAAACCGTTCTGGACGGAGATCACCTTGGCATACCACCAGGGGAAGACCAATCACCGGGGCTTGAATGAGACCTACCAAGCCCTGAGACGGAAATATTTCTGATGTAGTATGCCGAAAACAATTCAGGAGATAATCGGGACCTGTGAAGTGTGCCTCAGCACCAAATACGACCAACACCCACCCAAGGCGACACAAGAGGAGACACCGACGGCGAATACACCGTTAGTAGAATTACAAATCGACACTTTCACATGGAGGGGCTACAAGTGGGTTACTTGCTCTTTAGCAAAGTGGTCATGGCACATCAGATTTGAGAAAGTTCGGCCGAGGCGGTATTGGGGTCGCTGGGTTTATGTTTCCAGTTCTATGGAGTATCGGAAAGGATATCGTCTGATGCGGGACGGGAGTTCGATAACGCCAATGCCAGGGAAGAAATAAAGGCTTTGCTGGTAAGGTGTCATCTAAACACCCCAGGACACCCTAACTGCGGGGGGGGGAGGATAGAGAGGCTCCACGGTACGTTAAGCGATCACTTGCGGGTGTACCAGCTAGATAAGAGCCTGGAACCAGACGAGGCTATGGTAGGAGCTGTAGCAGCCTATAAGCACTCCGTGTATACGGTAACGGGAATTTCTATTCGAAATTCTGACTTAGAGGGCGCAAACGCGATTACTGAAACACGGTGGTCGACGGAGAGGAGATCGTAGGTAACGCGATGGCACTGAGAAAAACGTGGGACAAGGTTAGGGAGAGAATCGAAAAGGAGCAAGCCAAACGCGTGGTGCGACATAACGAGGGTGTACGTGACATTGTGGGGAAAATTGGTATAGGAACAGTGGTTTACCGTAGAGTGAGCTCTAACAGGGGTAAGGAGCCGCAAAGGTATGAGGGGCCATTCAGGATGATTACAATTAGAGAGCATAATATAGTAACAATAGAGAGTATTAAAGAACCAAAAAAACGAAGGATCAAGTTTCCCATAATGAATAATCAATAAGTTTTGTCATTTCTGCAAAAGTTTTTTTTTTTGTATACAAAAGTTATATCGTCCGTGTTTCAATGTTTTATGGAAAGAAGAACGGAGTGAAAAGTTGTATTAGTTTTTAAATAGTTCATGTGTAAATTTTAATTCATGAAAAGAGTATCTTTTATTTTTTGAACATAGGTTAATTTGTCTTTAGTTTTTTTTTTGTTTTTTTTTTTTTGTGGTTATCTTTTTGAAGTTCATTAACTGGAAGGGGGGGGAGCTGGTTGGACAAGGCCGATATACAACTCTAATCCTAACTCCCCAAGTAAATAAACCACAATAATGTGCATAAGGAGCATATCAGCGCTAATCATGAAGTATCATTCCAGTAAGCGAGCGTTTATATTCTGCTACCTTTTCCTTTATTTTTAAAAGTCTTTTAGTCCGAGTGCTCGTAAGTTAAGAAAAGTAATATAGAGAAAATCGTAGAAACTAGGAAATATAAAAATTCTAAAATATAGGTACCCGTTGAATGGGTTTAGATTTCAATTATTAAATTGGTGCTCTAAATACTTATAAAATAACAAATAAGGGAAAGATACTATATCATCTTTTTAATTTTTGGGTAAATCCCATCATAAAAACTTTCATAGGTAAAAAAATACACAAAGTATTTAGTAATGAGGAGGTAAAATCGCGGAAGAATGTAAATTTTTTATTATTTCCGGAAAATTTAATGTCTAACGCACTGACAACCGTTGGAGGATAAGAAAGTAACTGAAGAATAGTAATGTCTGTACTAAATACGAACAGAATTGAGAAAACGAAAGAAAAAATTTAGATTTTTATGGATTAAATTTAAAATGAACTCTAGAAAAAACATGTTGGGGCCTAACGGTAATATGATAATAAGAACAATTCTTGCAGTTCCAAAGTGAAAGATACATAAGTGTGCATGAAGAAATTGTAAATCAAAGATCT
>NW_027109473.1:204568-206351 GCF_000696795.3 Halyomorpha halys
AAAAACATGTTGGGGCCTAACGGTAATATGATGGAAGATATTCTAATCGACTGGTCCTCTAGTGAATGGTGATGAGGGGTGTTTGCATACAGATGATTGCGATAGAATCAGGAATAGTAGGCAACGATTACGAAAATGTTTATCTTTACAACATATGGAGTTAGGTGAAGGTCTTACACCTGCTTCAATAATAATATAAGCTAGCTTCGGTTCCGTAATTAGACCTGGAGGGTCGTATTCGTAATTATGAGGAGTGACATAGTAGAAATCGTAGAAACTCGGAACTAGGAAATATAAATATTCTAAAGGATCGCTACCCGTTGAATGAGTTTTAATTTGGATTATTATATTTGTGAGCTTAATTCTTATGGAATTGCAGATTGATGGAAAGATATCTTTAACCTTTTTTTTAATTTTTGGGTAAAACCCATAATAAGAACATTGCTTGAAGTTCCAAGGATGAAAGATACAGAAAGTGTGCGTGAAGATATTTTAAATCAAAGATCTGTAAAATGAGGAGATAAAAAAAGTAGTAAAAAAAAATTAAAAATTAATCATAAAATAAATCCTAAAGAAAAATGTTAGGGTCTAACAGTAATATAATCGAAATATTTTAGTCTACTGGTCCTCTGATAAACGATGAAGGGGAATTTTGGAAACTGATTATTGAGACAAAACAAGGAAAAGTAGGCAACCATTACGAAAAAAGTTCATCTGTACGAAATATGGAGTTAGATTAAGATCATAAACATGCAGAAATAATGATATAAGTCAATATGAAATGAGTTGAATAGCAGATTGATAGAAATATATTTTCAGGCTTTTTGAATTTTTGAGTAAAAGCATTGATATTGGTAAATATTTGGTTTAGGCGGAGATAAAATCGCGGAACTATGCACGTCTTTACATTATTTCGGCAAATTTTCTTTCAGACGCACTGAAAACTTTAGGGGGTTAAGAAAATAACTGGAAAACAATAGAAAATGCTCTAAATGCGTCCATCATTGGCAAATGAGAAAGATACACTTCGCATTTTCTAAATTAAATTTTTAAAAAAATGAACAAAAAATGTTGACGTCTAGGAACTTCTACCGGACTAGGAACTTGGAAATCAAAAAAATCAAAATATAGGTACCCGTTGAATGAGTTTTAATTTAAATTATTGTATTGGTGTCCTAAATAATTATGGAATAGGAAATTTTTTTTTGCAAAAACTACCGCTGCAGTTCTGAAGGTGAAAAACACACAAAGTATGCGTGAAGAATTGGAAGCGGAGATAAAATCGGGGAACTATATTTGTTTTTTTATTATTTCCGGAAAATTCAGTCGCAACTTCGGTGGGTTAAGAAGGAATCGGGAGAAAAGTAACATTCGTACTAAATACGTTACCAAACAAAGAAAAAATACATTTAGAATTTTATAAATTTTATTAGAAAAAAAAACATTTAGGGCCTAACAGCAATATGGTAAAAGATACCATATTTCCGTCTACTGGTACTCTGATGAATAATAAGAGTGGATGTTTGGATGATGCTTAAGATAGGATGAGGAAAAGTAGGCTATCATTACCATTACGAAAAAATATTATTTAACGTCTAACACACTGAAAACCATTAGAGGATAAGAAAGTAACTGAAGAATAGTAATGTCTGTACTAAATAGGAACTGAATTGATAAAACGAAAGAAAAAAATACATTTTTATGGATTAAAGAAAAGTGATATTGTTGAAATCGTAGAAACTAGGAATTAGGATATCTAAAATATAGGTACCCGTTGATTGAG
>NW_027109473.1:206401-212163 GCF_000696795.3 Halyomorpha halys
AATATAGGTACCCGTTGAATGAGTTTTAATTTAAATTATTGTATTGGTGTCCTAAATAATTATGGAATAGGAAATTTTTTTTTGCAAAAACTACCACTGCAGTTCTGAAGGTGAAAAACACACAAAGTATGCGTGAAGAATTGGAAGCGGAGATAAAATCGGGGAACTATATTTGTTTTTTTATTATTTCCGGAAAATTCAGTCGCAACTTCGGTGGGTTAAGTAACACAAATCGGGAGAAAAGTAACATTCGTACTAAATACGTTACCAAACAAAGAAAAAATACATTTAGAATTTTATAAATTTTATTAGAAAAAAAAACATTTGGGGCCTATCTACCATTTTAACAGCAATATGGTAAAAGATATTCTCGTCTACTGGTACTCTGATGAATAATAAGGGTGGATGTTTGGATGATGCTTAAGATAGGATGAGGAAAAGTAGGCTATCATTACCATTACGAAAAAATATTATTTATACGTACTATTGAGTTTGGTAAAGGTCCTAAACCTGCTTCAATAACGATATAAGTGAGGTAGTGTTTGGGAATAAGATGGATTATATGTATATATATATATATTATATTATATATTATATTATATATATTATGGACTTGGAGATTATATGATAATGAAAAGAGATATATTAGAAATTTAACCAGCAAATCTAATGATTCCAAATTATTGCTACTTGTTGAATGAGCATTATTTTAAAGTTTTATATGTATGATTTTATATGAAACATGCCTTCAACTGAATGCCAGGCACGCATTAACTTTCGTTTGGCTGGTTGCAGTTTAGTAGACTGTACAATTGAAAAATCAAACATGATTGAATGAAAATAAAATTATATTATCTACAGGTGGTGTAGGGGGTGGCCGAAAGAAAACATTTATGGTTAAAAGGGTTAATTAATTTAGTATGACTGGGCTATGGAAAATTGTAGGTATAATGAGGTAGTTGATGATGATGTGGATGTTAACTATTGCTAGGTGGACTTACTTTATGCTTCCCTTCTTCTCTCTGCATTCTTATGCCTCTTCCTCCTCTGCTTCGAGGAACAACTCCAGGAATTTTACTCACTCACAGTAGATTTTTGGAGTGAATAAAGAAGAATTGCTGCTTCTGGTAGAAAAAAAAGATGTCTCTCATCCTAGGTTACTTCTTCTCACCAGAGAGAGCACTAAATGTGGTAGGTTCTGATGTTGGCCACATGGGGCGCTAGTGCTGTCTACATTATGGCAGCCCATCCAATCCAAAGTTTCGTTTACCGTAGGTGGGAAAGATTCATTAATATTTTCTAATTTTTTGGGTGGAAATAATAAGCAACGATTATCTATACGCATTATGGAGTCAGGACCTAAACCTTCGTGAATAAGGATATATTCAATGCCAACATGTTCCCCAAGGTTGGGAATAAGAACTGGAGGGTGGTATATATGGTTAGTAAGATTATTTTCAGCTCTATCTTATCAATTAAGATTTGAAATAGGTTGTCAAAAACCGGTTAAACAATTTCTTGTTCAGTGACCTTTGTCCGATTTCCCGTAAAACAAAATCGTTCATTAATTTTTTACAATCTTTCTTTTTTTTTTCCTATGGAAACTAAGATTTTTAGAGTATCCTATTTGAAAAATATTAGCCTATTGCTTGATTTATTTATCTTCATCTTACATCTATCGCTTTTTGCGAGCTTCACGGAGAGTGTTGTTACTTATTACTTATTAGATTTTGAGGACAGCCCCCAGAGTTCACACACAAAATTATTTGTGTTTTGGCTATATTATGTTTTATATATGAAAAAAGTTTGAAAACATTAGTAAACTAATATAATAAAAAAATAAAACCTTTTTTTAATTATGAACACACTTGAGTACCCTTTTTAAAACTTCGTTTCTACAGAGAGAAATATTAGTTCATTTCAAAGAATTCATTTCATTCAAAGAATGACTGTTTTTATTATTTATGAAATTCAAAGTGAAATTAGTTGACTTTCGTTTATGTTTAGAGATGATAATGAGCCGTTATTAATCTTCTATTTTTTTAGATGATATTTACCATTATTGTTCAGTATGCCACCAAATTCCAAAACATGTTTTTCAGGTAATTATTTAATGAGTTTAAACTTGGAATTCGGTAGCCTATGCTCCAAGAACCATTATCACGCCGTTCGGGGAAGAGTGTCGTAACCTACACAGACTTGAATTACCGACCCAGGGTAAGACCTCCACTAGCAATTGACGGCGATGAGCATAGCCTTACTGAGGAAAAAAAGCACCTACCAAACAGTTAAAATGATTTACAAGCACAACTGAATACAATCGTATCGACAGTTTTACGACACCTTAAGACATTTCGTAAACTATAATAAATTGTTCTTTGGGTACTTCATAAAGTTAATGACCGGTGGCAGCCTCATAACTCTTCATGAGCTATATGCTTGACAGCTTTCTAGGCAAAAACATTATCCTGTTCTGGAAAGAATAATTACTTTTAATGAAAATTGGATTGTATATGACTAAGCCAGTGGTTAAATATCGACGAACACATTCCCTAATCAAAATGGCATCAAACATTATTGGTTTCTGTGCGATTGTCAGTGAGGGGAATAATTAATTTCTTCTGTTTGCCCTGAGGTGAAACCATCACATCCACATCATACTGCAGTAAAATTAACATAATGCATCAAAACCTGTCAAAAAAGAACCATGTTAATCGTAAGGGACCTATACTCTTACATGACAACGCTAGATCTCTTGTTTCACGACAGATAGTGAATGAGTGATGTTAAGAAGTCCTTCCACACCCACCTTATTTGCCAGATTTCCATCCATTCAGGAATTTGAATAATTTTCTTATAGATAAAAATTGCATTTTCTTACTTCATTTCTTCACAAAACCCTGAATTGTTTCAGTTCTGGGATTCAAAAGTTGAAATGTATTGTATGTAATGTATACAATGTATGATACATTACATATATCACAGTTAAGGAAAATGTATAGAAAATTAGGGTAAATATTTTAAATAAAAATGTTTTGATTTCATAAAGTTAATTTCACTAATAACCTTTCCCGTGAAAAGTTACATTGTATAAGAAACGACCGAATACTAAACTCACCAATTATAAACCAAATAAGCAAAACCTTAGAGAAAATAAACTTTTTTTAAAACATTGAGTGTTTCATTGAGCGTAACAGTTCATACTCCCTCTTTTTTCCCTAAGTACGCAACTATTCCCGGAGCCTCATGCACTTCAGACCACCTGGACTTGATGCACTAAGTAACCTGTGTTTATTATGGTCATGGCACGGAAACCCAGCCATGGAATATTGTTGATAGTACCTAATAAAATTCACCCATAGTACTGGGAATACTTTTATTAATAGCAGTTCAATAGAAGCAAACGACAAAATATTAGTTAAAGGACTTTGCTTATCGAATTGAAGTTAATTTTCATAAGCATTATGTATGGATTAATTGGGATATAAGCAAGAGTTGGCAACTTGCTCCAGGTCCTAGCCGCGACCCCCCGTCCTAGAATAACTGCCGTTGAGAAATTATTTAAATATATAGTTTTATCAACAGGTTTTAACTTTTACTTTTTAAAGAAATTTCAACTCACAACTTTTTATTTTTCTATTTTATTAAACAACAAAACTATATAATATAAATATAAATAAAACAATATTGAAATATTGTAATATACCAGATTAATTTGAGGGCTATACGTACCTAATCATACCATATACACATAAAAATTATACAAATAAAAAACTTACAACTTATAAAAAATAATATTAATACATTAAGTTTCTGGAAGCCCATATATCTATATATTTTTTTTTTACTTCCAACCTTAGAATTTCTGATATACGGAGCCTGTATATCATCCTACCGATTAGCAACTAGGGTGGGCATGAACATCTCATAACATGAATTGATCCACCACAGTGTGAGGTCTGCATAGAGATTGGGTCTGTGTCTCACATTTTTGAGGAGTGTCCTCGGTACAGAGGGATTATGACAAATTGGGGAGTTTCTCGACAACTCTGTAGAACCTTGTCCAGGTAGGAGAACATTTAAAACCCCATCAAATTCATCAAAGCTATCGGAGTGTTCGCTAAGATATGAATCTAATTAATATAGTATAAAATATGCTTTATTCTTATATTATTTATTATCAATTATTATTGGTTACTGTTTGACATCACTATTATTAATTAAGTATCCTACTTTGATCAGTTGAGAGATTATTAATATCTAGCTGAATAATGAATAATTAACAAGGGCAATAATAACCGTCAGTATTTTTTTTTCTTCGGATCCAAACAACAACGACAACCAAGCATGTACTAGAGCAGACAAATTTCATTGTTATTCGAGCCCATTAGGTGGATCTGTAGTAGCATCAATGTCCCTAAGAAAGAAGTACAGAGCGCCTAAAATTATAATTATTCCAATTTCAATTTTCAAGTGTCTGTTATTGGAACACTGTCTTTGCCTTATGAGAGAGAAGTTATTAACACTTTACGCTGGGATAAGATGGGAAATTTCCGTCCTCCCACCCCTGAAGTGCTGTAAGCAGCCCCCAACCCCTCTTTTGGGGGCCATAACCACCAGCCTAACTCTGCTGACCGTGTAAGTGCGTTGCCTGCTGTTGCCTTCATGGGGCGTGGCATAGTGGACTTAAGACTTATATCCTCATATTGAGCCTCCTTAACAGGAATCGTACCCGCACGAGAGCCCTTTCTCACCATCAAGCTCCCATAGCCCTCTCTTCCTGTTCACCCTAAATGTTTTAGAAAAGAGCTTTTACCTCATTTGTCAAACTTCAACATTATTTTAGGAAACTTGTTCCTTACCATAAATAGGATGTGACGGTGCAGAAAATAAATTACCAAAATAAAGGTAACAATGACAGTCTTAAATTTTCTAACAATCATGATATTGTTGGGTTGTTAACAATGGCTTATCGGTAATGATATAGATGATATAAAAATATATTTAAGCTTATACCTAAAGAAAATAATGTACAGTCTAGTTTTAAACATCTTTCCGAAAGATTAGTTTTTATGAAATGAGAGAAATATTTGTTAACCTAACAATTTATCATAAAAACGTGATTTCGAAACTCGTTTGAAATTAAGTAAATTATATATTATTATTTTATTTTTAGAGAATTAGGAGTAAAACTGCTAGCTGTTATCTAACAGTTAACAGTAACTATCACATCGTAGGCTTTCATTTTCATAACATCAGACTATATTTCTAATATTCTTTACCTTTTTTTTTGTTTATTAACTTTTGGCATATAAAAAAATACTTTTACATACAAAAAAATCACCACGTATCTTCAAAGTTATATAATAAAATATATACGTTTTTAATTACTATACCTAGATCATGGTAGTCCTAGATAAGGACAATTTACTACGTAAGATCTGAACCAAACATTGTTTTAACCCAACAACCTTAAAATTAATTCAGGCCTCTGCAAACAAACAGCACTATGTTATTACAAAATAAAATTTTTTATGATTCCCAAAATATCGAGCAGATTTTTATAAAGTAAAAGTTCTTGACATTATTGTATATTGTATATTGCTAAAAATACTTTCATTATTAAAATATTATGTTGTATTAAAATTACTTTCCTCTTTGTTAGGTATTTAAAAAAACACAAAGCTCGAAAATACCCATTAGTAGTTAAATATTTTAAAAAATGCCAATTTTAAGAAACATCATTATTATTTTTATATATA
>NW_027109473.1:212228-219173 GCF_000696795.3 Halyomorpha halys
AAATGCTTCTTTAAATTTTTTTCACTCTAATCGTGTGTACGAATATTATAATATTTTTTTTAATAAACACTATCAAATTTTAGAGTCACTATAGTTTAAAAAATTAATGAGTTATTTGAAAAATTTTACTTTAATATTTTAAGTCTTATAATTAAAAAATCCAATTTCCATAAATTGTTTAATGAAATATTCATCTGTAAAATGTTATTCAGATCTCATCAACATACGGGCTTACGTAAAAAACAGTTAAATAATTCAAATCCTCTTTTTTTGAAAGACTATAAAATAATCATATATGTAGAATCTAACAAAGTTTTTTTTATAAAAAACAGCAAAAAAAATCCTCGATCAACTATCTCCTCTTGCTCCTATATGCTAAGAGTGTATTTCGTTCAGAATTAAATTTTATATGGGAAAAGTTTTTTTCAACTTTATACCCCTCCGGTAGAATATTTGCCAGCCCCTTGAAACTTGAATGAGGTAGAAAAACTTTTTAAAAGACGAAATTCTCAGTAATTCCTTTAAGTATATTTTTATGAAAGAAAATTAAGGATATACATAAATAAGAAATTGCGATATTTATATATGAATAATGATAAAAAAATGTTTAAAACAAATTAATATAAAAATAGACTCTTTCTATTGGTTTTGTTTAATAAGCGACGAATGCTCTTATATTAAACAGATTAATTTTCTCGTCTTTGAGACATCTATTATAGAGTTTTATCTACTATAGAGATCCCTTTTTATGGAGGAGAGATCATTTTATTCCTAATCCCTCAATTGCAGTGTCCTACTGTTGTGTCCCCTAAAAGGTGTCCCGTGAGCATTTACCTCATGGTAGACGATTTGTACAAGTTTTTTTTTAAATATAATTGGATGTGATGATAATAAAAATCATTACGATTACTTATAATGCAATTTGAAGTTGAAATTGTACGTTGTATCTCTTACATGAGGTGCTGAAGAATCCAGATTTCTTAAAAGATCTAAGATCTTCTTTCCTCGGCTCATGATTTAAAATAGAAACGCAGGAGGTGTCTAGGCGGGCAAAATCCTCAAAGGATAAAAAAAAAAAGTCACGAATTCACAGTCTTGCCGTTGCTAGGAGGCAAAACTGGTAAGAGCAAAACTGAATTGAGTATAGGTTTGAAGGATAAAGAGAGGATATAATAACATAAAAAAGCGGCAATAAAAACATAAAAGGGTTAAAAAGTATAATATAAAGGAAGGTAGAACGTATAAACAAAACAGATGAAATACTAGGAAAATATAGTCTTTTATTTCCCAATATGACCAAAATGCTCAAGGTTGCACCTCTCCCAGATTGAACAAGCTTTGGAATCACCGAATTTGGCAGGTATTAGTGAGAGTTTGATAAACTTCTATACAGGTGCCAATCCAAAAGTGAAGATTGGGAATCATTACTCCTCAGCACACCCCATCAAAAATCGCTTTAGACAGGATGCTGCTTAGCATCCACTATCTTTAACGCATTTATTGACTAAGCTCTCGAGAATTGCAAGTATATGCGTAATGTGGTATATAAGATCGAAGGCAACTATTTATTTACATTTCAATTTGAAGATAGTTTGTTCATACCATGAGAGTAATATGAGATGCAAAACATGAGGTCAAAATTCAGAGCAGTATTCTAAATAGCAACTAGTAACAAAAAGTTTGTTTAATTCATCGAGCACATTAAAGACACAAAATTGCCATTTTTTCTGCAGTACGTAACTTAAGTATTTAACAGTATGGATTAATGTGAAAGGAGTTCTAAGAACAAATATTTTATTAATAATTTCTTGAGGAAGAAATACATTTGGGATCCTTTGTCTCCTATTTGTCTTATAGAATAAAAATATTTTATATATAATCTTTTCACTTTCATGAGACTGTTTTTTATTGTTTAAATAGATAACGGTTATATCAACCATGTAAAGCCCACCAAGCCGATCTGGTATAATATATATATATTGTTTAAATAAAATAATTTGTATCCTAGCCAAGTCCTAAAACACTCCTCATTACTTCTTTAACCCTTTCACAGTGTGATAAAATTACGAATTCTGGTGAAATAAATGTCCAGTTTTTTAATGTAATAAAACATTAAAAAACGTGTTTTATATGTACCTTGTTAGTAATTAGTTCGTGTATAATATAAGTATCATGTATACGCGGGATACATGATTGACGATTCACTGCTATTACTAGTATCCTTGTTGGATAGCAAAAATACAATTTTATATACTTTAATTCACAAAAACTATTTTTTAGAACTGATGAAGCATTAAACTCTGGTGCGAAGGTTGTGTGACCGATTTCAAAGTCGACGGCACACTGAATTCAAAACTAAACCACATCTCCTTCTTCAGTTAAAATAATATTTGAAAACAGTGGATCTAATCATAGTCTTAGATATTTTTGGTAGATTAAACAGTTTGAGCACCTTACACTGCCCATGCGTAGCACGAGATAAGCTGAACGGTACTTGAGGCTCGGCCCGTGACCGTCAGAGGATACACTGTCAATTGGTTAAAAGTCAAACGTTTCAGCCGCTCCGTTGACAAGAGACTTACTTGGAATCCACACACAAGACTGAAACGACAAGAAACTGCTCGTAGATTCCGATTGCTACAACACTTACTTGACAAACACTCTAAACTTCCCATTCATTACAAATAATTAGTATACACTACGATAATCAGACCAATTTGGACATATGGAATTGCGCTCTGCGGCTCCACCAAACCATCAAATTCCTCCCGCATCCAATCCTTACAATCTAAAATCCTACGTAAAATCCTTGATGCTCCTTATTTCGTTACAAATAAACTCATTCAGAAAGACCTTAACATCCCATTCGTTGCAGAATTGGCCCAAAACACATATGCGTATTTTCATTCCAAACTCCTTACCATCCTAACCCATTAATTCTTAATCTTTCATCCTTAACAATCCCTGATAATCCTCCGAGGCTTCTGAAAAGAAGACCTTATAATTTAAATTAATGTTTGAAGTACCACCAATGGGTGGTTCCTTCCCAAGATTTTCAAGAGTATATGAAACATTCAACATATTTACTTATTGTATTATTTTGTACAGTTGTAAATTACATTAAATAAATAAATTTAAAAAAAAACTTTTAAAACCTGAAAGAAGCTATATCAAGATATATTTCATTTATGTATTCTAATATATATATATTAATGTGTGAGTGTGTGCATAATTAAATGTCGAGTATAAGAGAGAGAAGGTGTCTTGCGTCGTAAAGGAGGGGAGAGCTCATTTCTCTCCTAATGCTCCCTTCCCCTCTAGAGTAATAATAATTAGCAATTTATGAGCTTTTTGACTGGGTAATAAATTAGTTTATGATGGAAGGCTAATATATTACATCATATTCATTAATTATCTGATTAGCTGTCAAGGAAATAGCCCGGGGTCGTTCCCCTGCTCCAGTGCTTCTCCTACCCTTATCCTTCCACCCTAAGTAAATTACTCAAACACAGTTAGGGGTCGGAGGATTAGGATTTTATTTTAGGTAATTATAATTATAATAAGTAAATTATTACGTCACATAATAATGAAAGTAGGTATTCAGAGCTAATAATTTTTTTAAGACTGAATGTTCCATCGTTTCTTTTTTTATATTAACTTACCATTCCCTTTTCTTTTATAAATTTTCTATCCTGCCTTAATGTCAAAAATTAAAACACAATGATTCCTAATTTATAATTTTATTTTTTTGGGTGTTAGGGCATACAGCGTCCCACCTTTTATTTTTATAATAAAATATTTTTTAAATAAACTTTTTGCATACAATCTATTGATCTCATTTGTGATTATTAATAGAGAAACATTAAAATAAAAAAAAAAAGTATTTTAACATTATTTTTCCTTAATAATTCTGATTAATAATTAATAATGTGATATATTTTAAATATTGTAAGCATGTATAGTTATTTGAGAATTTGTTTCTAGCAATGTGGTGACAACCCCGAAACGTTGTTTTCATTTTAATAAAATTAAATATAATTTAAACAAGGAAGAGTATTATTCATTCATAATTTCTAATTAGTTTCTAAAAAACTCTTCCAGTAGAAGATATTACTTTAATAATTTACGAATAATTGAACTGGATAATAATTTCAAATTTAAACATTCTACAGACAGCTAAAAAAAAATTATTTTTTAATACTATAAATGCAAAAGAATAAATATCTTTGATTCTTAAAGATTAAAATTAAATATTTATATTTATATATATTTAAATTAAATTAAAATCAATTTTCGGACCGAAGGTGGCGATGTAACAGTATTGAACCTTGGACCAACCATTGCCATGCATTCTGTTGCTTGTTCCATCTTGGAATTGTTTGCAGCTACTGATTGTATTCTCTTTAGAATCTGAATTTGTTCTTCGGAATGCCTTGTTGATTCTTCGGAAATCCAATTCTTGTATGTGATTTCCCATGTCTACAATCGTATTTACTTAAGAGAAAGTTTTCTGTAGGGGAGAAATAGGCATTCCTGCAAACACGGGGTCGATTATTTGTATAAGTTGGCCAACAAGAATCCTGAAGTTTTTTGTAAATTCGAACACATGGTCCATATTTTTTTTATACTGACCCAACCAGGTATATATTAATTGAATATTAAATCAATTAAAAATTTTTGTTCGTCTAAAAGTGCCATATGAAGTGTAGCTGTGGCCTTGATTCTCATAAAATTTATTAGTTCAAAAGTATCAAAGAAGAAGTTTAATTTTTACGTCAGAAAATTGTTTCTAAGCTTTTGTCTCTATCAATCAATTTTTTGAATAAGTTCATTTTAAAATAAATGAATAAATGATTCTCTTCTGTAGCAGTTTATGTTTATCGCCATTTCCTAAACATCCCTTTAAGTATATTACAAGTCATTTTTTATATATTTATTAACATTCATTTTTATTCACTTATTTATAGCATAGTACACGCATATCAATTTCTTTATAGGGTATTTATATTTTAGAATCGTTTATACATTCTCTTCTTATTGATATCAATTTTATTTTGTTATTATTATATTTTATCATTTTGATTGTTTTAAAGTTTATTTGTATCCGTATCTAGAATTGTTTTCCTCTTGTACTTATTTACTTATAAACGTATAATATTATTTATATTTATTAATATTTATTTTAGCCAACTCTAAAAATCATTGAAAAAATATAAACTATAAAAGGATCGCGGAAACTGGGGATCAAAAATAAATTTAATAAAAATATTCATAGAACTGTTTTAAATCCACGTTGTAAAAAATAAAACTATATTAGAATACATTTTTTTTTTTATTAATTTTATTTCAAACAATTCCATTTTATATATATAGTTTGTTTTTTTCTAACCTTTCGGCTTTTTTTTAACTAGGCAATTTTCAAACTTCTTTTCCTCCCTTCTTCCCTTCTGTTATCTTATTAAATTTCTTTGACGCTATAAATACAATTCTCTGGAAGTATTAGTTATTTTTTCTTCTTGGGCCTTTTTATCTGCATTGTATTAATTAAAATTAGAATTGGAGTTCATATATTAGAAACATACATTACCTACTTTATTTTGGGTAACATTTATTTTTTATGCTTTATTTTTAAAAAATAATTGGAAACAAAATTTTAATAACCGTTTTTAGCTAATTTTTAAAGTCCAGAGGTGTCTGTGGAATGTAAAATTTATTTTTCTTGTTTTTATGTTTAGTCACTATCCAACACAGGTTATATACCAAAAACTGAGAGTAATGAAAAAAAAAAAAAGAGAGAGAGAGAGACCAAAAAATGAGGTTCTAAGAATATTTTTCTTCCACTATTTTGATTTATAACTAAAAATTTAAAGATAAATTCCACTATAATAAGATAAAACAATAATAAAGTTGTTCATGATAAATTATTAATTTGTTAAAAATCTCGTAATCATTTTAATACTATTATTTTTAAAATGTCGTCCTATAAAATAAAAAAACCTTGAAGACATTAATTTGCATGACAAATTTGTAATTAAATATTGTATCATACATGCATTATAATAATTTATTTTAAAATTGTTAAATGAAGATGTATATGGTGTAAAACAGGAATTTAATCTAATTAGCATTATTAAAACAAATTATTTAATATTTTACTTACTTTTCAATCTATATAAATGGTATAAGAAGTTGTTAAAAAAGAATTTTTCATTTAAATGCTGCGAAATAAATAATTTACTTCATCGTCTCTTTTTATTCATTATCATATACATGCAAGGCTATTTATTACTTAAAAGTATTTTATTATTTTCTGATAATTCAGTACTGAATTATGTTTCTCTTTTATATAAAGTAATGGACCAGATAATTTTAATATTCTATAATATTTCGGCATATTTAATCAAGGAAAAACAAAACAAAAGAGAGGGAAATTGGATTGGGATAAATTGTTGTTATTAAATAAATACAACTTGGAAATGATCTGGAATTTCATAATGCTGTTGGCACGTGGTCTGAAATTAAAAGGAAATTCCTTCGAGCAATATCGTATTCATTAATCTGTTGGAGAAAACTATTTTAGGAAATTTGTTCTTCCACGAAAAGGTCTGTTGAATGCTCATACAAATTTTTTAAAAAAATTTCTCAATTACCAAATGAAATGCCCAAATTCTTTAGTTGTAATTTATAAAAAGATAAATGGTCAAAGATTTTCTAAATGCAGACATATTGAAGACGGAAACAATTAATTTTATTTAACTTATATTATTAAAAAAAACATTAATTAATCAATTTTCCAATTGCCATTTTACGTTCTAATTAAATGTTAAAATTCAAAATCTAATCTCTTTAGTACGAAGGAGCTGAGTATTGGAAATAAAGAAATATTTCCGCATTAAATTTGTTTCAATAGGTTATTATGTTAATAGTTAATTGATTTTTTTTAAA
>NW_027109473.1:219319-264435 GCF_000696795.3 Halyomorpha halys
TAATCTTTTTTTTAAAAAAAAAAAGTATTAATTTGTAAAATATTTTAATATTTCTAATATCTCACACATGATGTAAATGACCATTGCTCCTTGTTAACGAAGTTTCAGATTAAACAAGGACAATCAGATCTTTAAGAAATAAACATTTTGATGAGGTTAGGTAAGGTTAACCCTTATAGAAGTTTAACTGTTCCGTTATTCTGGTGTCTTTTATTTATTTTTAATCTTTAGTCTCGTACAGGTTGGTTTTCTAAAGAAATTTAATCAGTTTTACAAGGCTGTGACGTAACGTTTAGATTTGTTCAATAATCTTCTCATTCAAAGTGGAATAGCAAGTTGTTGATTTTTTTCTAATCTTTTAACTTATGGTTAAAAATTTTTATTATTGAAATTTAGCCTTATAAAATATCCGCATGCAATTTTATGTCTTCTGACAGTTAGTGGAAAAAGATCAATTTATTCTCATAACTCATAAATACTTTGACTGTTGTGTTTTTCGTTAATTTGGTAGTATTTATGCTATTCTTTGCTTCATTTTTCAATATTTTATTCATTGCTTCAATCTTCAATATGCTATTCATTGCAACATTCTTCAAAATCCTACGTTTTAATACCTTATTTATTTGATCAATAGAACAATAATTGAAATCAGGGCTCTTTAAAGTTAATACTTTTGGTAAAATTAGTTTATCGTGAGGCTCTGCTTTTACAAGAACGATGTTTTTTAGATTTTCACGATTTTAAACCATATTAGATTGTGTCTCTGACGATACTTCCATTAAAAGAAAAAATCAAAAATGATAAAATTACCTTTTAATACATGTATTTATGGTAATTTGTATATACAAAATTATGCTAAAAGAAAAAATATAAATAAATTGACAACAAGACTAATGGGTTGCTGAACGCATAATGCTCGATCTTCAAGAGCTCAAAACAAAGTTAACACACTCCACTAAACTCTGAATATATTTTGTTCATATGATAATAGTATCGATGAATTATAATCTGTAAGCGGAAACGATCAAAATCAACATAGGGTCATAGATAAGGATTTTGGCATTCGTTCAAGTCATTTCACACCCCTAGGGGTTGAAAGAGGTGTTTTATTGACCTTTCAACTTGGAGGGATGAATTTATGACTTCCCTTTTAATACTTAACATTTTGAACGTACTAACATTAATATAATAATTGTTTATCATTTATCCTTTTAGCCTCAACACCACTACTCGTTGAAGGTATAGGTTTGCAGATACATAACCTTATGATTGTAGGTACATAACCTTATGATTGGTAAACTAATTAGTAAATACAATGAATATTAATATGAACCAATTTTGGAATATGCTGTGATTTCAGCATAGTTCAGAGTTTCTAAAACTATTTTTAATACTTTTTCCACTAAATTTTGCTCAAATTATTATTTACTTTGAGAATATAATACGGCGTGTCCCTGTGGTAAGGCAGAGTGCACTAATTCCAACGAACCAAATTCAAATACGGCTGTGATAGATAATTATTCCGTTTTTTGTTAATGTGACCGTGAGCCAACCCTGTGGATTCTGGAACTCTCTGAGGTTTCATGCAGTCTCATAAAGTGGGAGCCCATAATTGGGTTGAATCTGATGGTCTAGCGTGATTTCATCGAATCACCTCTTGGCACAATCATTACTCTAGCAACAATACTTCCTTACAAAGTACTCCATCCCTGACTCTTCGTGGGTTCATGGGTACAGATTTGTTTTTCTTCATTAACCAAATCAAAATTGTTGATTTTCGAAAATTAATTCATGAATAAAGTAAATAATATTGGACTCAGGCCAAATCCTTCATTTTTGTACTACTACAAAAATATCAACACTGCACTTTTATCTCTTTTTAAAAATATTTTTTTGATCTAATTAATAATTATTTTAATTTCCTGGATAGGATTTATAAAAAATAAATGATTACATTGCATGATTACATAAAGTTTCACTTCGAAAGAAATTTAAATTGAATCTGACATCTACTGAAAGAAAAATGTGCATAAGATTTTTCTTTCAGTAGATGTCAGATTCAATTTAAATTTCTGTTGTTTGTATTTGATGATTGAACTTCCTAGCTTCAAAAGAGTGTGACCTCCTTCAACGTTAAAAAAAATAAAGAAAGAAACAAGTCTGTAAGCAAACTTTCTAAACAGACAACTACTAGATTTCTTTATTTTATATCTCTTTCTTAGAAGCGTTTTTCACAAAAACTTTTGCTGCTGGAGAACTACTTGACTCATAAATGAAGATATTTTTAGTGTTACTACGGCATTCTAAAATGTCAAACGTAAGATATTTTTCCGTGGATTACTGTACTCTTTACAAGCAGGGCCTGGAGATCAATCTTAGTTGGAGTGTCATTAGGGCAATGAAAGGGCGGGTCGGTCTGAATGAGCTGGAGTGAGTGAGTGGGTCCTCATTGTCATGAAATATCGGTTAATAGCTTAATTGCTCGTCTTTCCGCTACTATACGAGTAGCATCAAGTGACTCCACCATAATGTTTTGCGAGGCGCTACACTTGTTCGTCAAAAAGTTGGAGAATAAGTAAATTTATTTGTTCTCTGTGTCTTTAATCACATCTTACGCACCTTTTTCCATATTTCCTGAAGTTTCGCCTACTAGGTCTGTTTTTGGGGAAGATTGTGTAGTCACGGACAAATAAAGCAAGTACAAATTAAAAATACAATTAATATCATTTCTTTATGTATTTTAACGTCTTCTGTTATGCAAATCGAAATTATTAATCATATTCGTTTTTTAATTTAAAAAATATTGAAATTACTTTAGTCCATTTTTTACAATACAAAATATGGTGGGTAACCCCGGACACACATTTGGGTATTTCGCACACATTATTAACAGTGACCCAAACGTTTTTTTGCCCTAAAAAACATCACGGTTTCAACTAGTAGACAATAAGATGCCTTAGACGAAATATTATATAATGATTAAATTAGATCAGATAGAAAATTGACAAAAACAATATCGGGAGAACACCATTGGTCAGTTCTATAATTATATTTCCTCATGTTTTTCGAAAACCATGATTCTCACAATTAAACATATTGAACTCTCACAAATCATGGAATCAGCAATAACTACCTGCACAAGAAAAGATTAACTGAAAATTTTCAATGCGAAAATTGTGGTGGTAACGAGAATAAGATAATACAAAGGCAGGAATATAGTAAACAGCAAAGTCAAATCCACATTCTAAGAATTTAATTATTGCAAATGGTTTTATTTCGTTGATATTTTTATTATATTGTTCATTGATAATATCACTTTTTGGTTATAGTATAGTATGTGACGTCCGTTTAATTTCTTTGCCAATTAAAAAAAAGTATATACTCTCCAAGATTAAAAATACCTTATGAAAAGAAAAAAAAAATCATGGATAGGTGCGCGTATTCCAAAGAAACAAAACACATATTTTTTTCTTTCTGTTTAAAGTAGTGAGATGTAGTTAGACCTAAAGTAACCGTACTAGAAAAGGGATAAAATGATGGATTTATTCCCTAATTATATTTTAAGAAACATAGATGTCTGATAGATACTTCCGCCCTTCGAAACTTCTAAAGCATTTTAAAGGTTTCTTGATGCATCTCTATAAGTAATTAATATTTCAATAATAATTATGTTATAATTTATATTATATTAATTTTTACAATTTATATTATATCCAATTAATAATTATATTATACAGAAACAGCTACCTGAATCCACACATCTAGGTGTTTAAAATACCATCATAGGTAAACTGATCAATTAGAACTATTTTTTTTGTTTCTTTACTAACTTATCTCAACTAATTAACTTTATACTACAACGATTAGAATTGTATTCATTTGTTGATTAAACAATAATAGTGGATGGGTCAATCTGGGAATAGGTTCGGTTGATCAAAGACAAAGTGGTATCCAAGGGATGATACGGAACTGTATCGACCAGAAACAAAGCAACCTCTCCTGTCATCTCATAGCCTCAACCATATCCTCGCTGCATGGATGGCTGCATTTAGTCTTCATCACCCTCCCCCCCATCTAACCTAATTAATCCTTTAACTATTCTGCAATTTATTTTCTTTTTTGGCGGATTTGGGTGACTAAATTAATAGATGAAAGAAAGACGAACATGGAATTCTCTTACAAAACTCAAACCACAAGAACGAGATCTTTCACTCAAATTGCTTATAGATTACCTATAACAACGCTGTAATATACTATTACATTAGAAAAATTTACTTGTCTATGATCAGGCCACTTTGAACATGGAGAATAAAGATTTGGGGCTTTGCGAAACCATTACATCTCAATCAAAAAATTATGTTCTAAACACACACACATGCACGCACACACTCACAAATTAGTTGTTGCACTTCGTCTTGTGAAAGATTTTTCCCCTACCCACAAATAAAAAAATAGAAAAACACACATATATTATAACTTATGCTTTGGCGAGTTAAAAAATTAAAAAGAAAAGGGAAAGCGGGTGAACTAGACCTACAAGTACAACTTAAACACTAGTTTATTGACCTAATGCATACATGTATATGTAGACATCTTCAGCCGATTTAGAACTGGATCAGCTCATAAGACCCTCTGTCAGCTGGCAACGCACAGTCTTCTAAAGCTTTCGTTTCTTCCCTGATAGCAGCATTATCGAACTCTTTTTCGATCCCAGCAATCTTTAACTCTTCTGTAGTGCTTTGGCTGACCTGTCTTGCACCAGATGCATGATAGAACTTTGCTAAAGAGGTTAATGACTGTTATGCATTTATATCCTTTCCACTACCCACTACTTCCGATCTCTGGATATAGCCCTTTGGCTTTCTATCTACCTCCTCTTCTTATCTCTTCTTTCCTCTCCAAAACACATTTTTCACCTCCCCAATATTTTAAATCTCTGAAACCTTATGCTTTGTTTATCTGCTTTAAGGAATCTTGTTCCATTCTTTTCCTCTGATTGATCGAAGTTTGAAGGAACTTTGAATTTTTTGGCCTCTCAACTTAATTGCCCAACATAAAGCTCGTGTCAGATTCCCCACTTCCATGCCACTCGGTTTCTGCAGACCCCCTAACATCTGGGTGTTGACATAGGATTACCCCTCTTACCAGACTTTAGTAGCCTTAGTAGTTCGCAAACCGAAAAAGTTAGGTACAGGTGCACTATTATGAAAATATCTATATTATTGATTTATTAATTAGTATTTAGAACATACATGCATAATTAAACTAAATTACATTATCATCCCAGCAATCTTAGTAAATAACAGTTCAAAATATTTAATGGTTTATGGTTTTAATATTTTTGTTTATTTATTTTTGAGAAATTTTTTTTTTGTTATTCATTTCAATTATTTTTTTATTCTATACATATTTATGAAAAAACTACTACCTGTCATTTTATACCTGTTTAACTATTAACTGTTACATTGTTACCTAAAAAAGAGCGTTTATCTGTCCTTTGCATGTCATTGTCTAAAATTGCTTAGTAACATAAATGAAAAGGAATAAAATTATTATTTTTCTACTATTATAATATTTCCCTTATGAGAAGGTATATATGATCCAACACTTGATGTAACACACCATGGCCTGATGCATCGAGATACTTCGGTGCTAATTTGATCGATAACTGTAATGTGATTTGTCATTGGAGAGTTATGAGGGGTCATTAATTATGCTGACGAGGAAATTTGAAATGTTTATCGTCTCCAATACCTTCCTAGTTCATTTAATATCGTCCGTTTCTTGGTTAGATTGTGACACAATCTCATTCATTTCGTATGTTTCATTCAGGTCATTAGTTACTAGTTATTTTATTATATACAAATATAACACCTTTGAAAGTAGGCTGTTATTTTAATAATTATTCCTCTGTATTGTAGTTTTTATTATTTCTTCATGAAATTTTAAAATTCACATCCTAAGAATTACAATCGCAGTAAAACATTATTTTTAATGATTTTCGAGCTACAACAGGTGTTAGTGTTTAAATTAAATTATAAAGCTTTATAATATTTTCATTAGTTATAAAAATTATTTTCATATTATAACTTAACTGATATGACTTTGTCCAAAGTGAAACGGGTATTAATTTTTTCCGGTGTAGGATATAATATGCAATCTTAACTTAAAGTTAGATTGTAATGTACACGTGTACACAAAAATACAGGCACACATCCTGCTCTACACAGCTGCGATATATCTTGACATTGAATATCTTAGGCTATCCAATACCGAAATCCAACCCTGCATGGACAGGAACACGAGAAGGTTGACAACTCAGCCAATCATCCGGCCTACTGGTACTAGACAATACAGCATAATGCCCAGTGTGATCTGCTGGTAATGCGATCCAGGAGTTAACCCTAACACAATGAGGAGGTACACAACCTCCCTCTATCATGCCATCTCTAACTGGAGGAACGCTGCACGACCGGGCGACTACGATGGTCACTAAGGCGGACTGAGCAAAAATCATACATTGGGGAATATAGTTGAGTGTCCGAACTTAACACCTGGAGTTTAATAAGGAAATTATACTATAGCCCTATCCTTAATTTTTGCTTAGTCCGACTTTGCTACCATCCCCTTACCCTAATCGTTCTAAACTTCTACACTTTTCCAGTGAAGACACGGCCGGCCCTAAGGGAATTAAGACGCAGGTTTTTGCAACCTAGGAACTGCGGCGTCGCCGGTTCGAATCTGGCCGGGGAGGTGGAAGGTCAACATTTATTTCTGTGGTGGTTCCTCGAAACGAAAACTTGACTCCTCACTATTGTGATAGAATAGGGTGGTAACCTATAGATAATCCCCTCGTATGTCAGAAATGGCTAAGGAGATTATAAAAAAGTAAAGAAACGGCTTAACTCTGGCCTTAAAGGGTGTTTTTAACATAAACTTTTTAATTAAAAGTTTTTATTTCATAAATATAATATGTACAATAATTACTATTATATTGCTTTGGTATGCACCCTTGTAAAATACATTTTTCTTACTACTTATTACATTTTAAACAGACAATTATAGTAAACAGATTGGTCGATGAACGATATGTCTCAATCTCACAAGAGGAGATCATAATACAAAAAAATGCAATCGTTCCCCGCCGGACCCGCCCCACTAAGACCCCCTAGTAGCAACGGTTCTATATCACTTTTGAAATATTAGCTTAGAACTGGAAGAGGAAACTTTAAGATAGTTAAATCGAGCAATATTTAAAAAGCGCCTGAAATTTAATAACTAAACAACTAAAAAATTTACTTAAACACCCCCAAACATAGTTTCTTTTTTCGTTTAAGCTAGGGCATTACTTATTGATTGAAATTTTATTGACTTCATTAAGTTATTTACTAAGACAACGTCTCTAATAAATATTTTGAAAATATGAAAAATAATAATGAACAGTCAAATGTTAATAATCACTCATAATAATAATAGAGATTTAAATTGTAAAAAACAAATTTAAACAGGAAATGGGTTGACATATGTGCACGAGATCATTTTATAGTAAGAGAAAAAAATAATATTAATTACTATAAAATTTTGTTTAATCTCTAAATAGTAAAAAATATTAAATTATTCGCAATTAATTTTTAAATTATTCATTAAAATTCAATGTACAATTTGGTATTAAAAACTGTTGATTGTACATTGTTTTTATTTCAAAAGATCTGTATAATGAGTAAAAAAGCCCGTAACATTGTTCAAATATAAGAACAATAAAGATATAAGGGTTGTTATTCCTAAAAATGCAATGATACCTTTCCTACCTTCAAATCCCGCATATTTAATCACCTACTGCCTACTCAATTCCAGAAGAGTATCAATTAAAAGCTTAAAAAAAAAATTATAAATTGATAGAAAGATAGAAGCGATTTCCTATAAATATTATTAGATGTTTAGAATATCTATATAGAATCTCTAAATTTGTACATATCTTCATATTATCATTTTATTTTTTTTATTTTATTATTATTAGAATAGACGTTAATGAAGGATTCGTTAGAGGTTTTTTTTTTTTTTATCAACTTTTTTATTTATTATTTTTCTACCTTCTTCTTGATGTTTTAACTTTTCTTTCAAATTTGAAAATATGTATAAACTTGTTCTAATTGTATTTTATATATCAATCTTTATTGTTATTAAACTATTGTTCCTTTTGTTAATTATTTTTAGTTTATTTCTTTTTAATTTATACTATTAGAAGTTAGTCACCCTATGATTTGTGAGATGAAATATGGTTTCGTTTTATCTATTTTCTTTTTTTAATTCACATATTCTGTTAAATATTGTTTCATTTTTTTCTCCAAATTATTATTTTAGTTATATTTTATGATCTATAAATTCATTTTATTTTTAAAATTTCGAACTTTACTCTAAGTCTCTGATTCCTCTTTTCGATGCTTGTAATATTATTCTAAAGAGACTAGGCCCAGAATAAATAAAGAATATTATTATTTTTTTTATAAACATTTAACATTTTTGAGATTGGTATTGTTGTTTAAATAAAATTTGTATCCAATCTCGAAATTCTTTATTATTTCCTTAAGTGGTTCGGCCAACCCGTCCAACCTCAAGGACAATCTTAAATACGAATTCACTCCTCACATCCGACAATTTAAAAACTTTTTATGAAAAAATATTATATGATGAGTGACGAGTTTTTTTTTTTTAATGTATGTTGTGAATCGACAGGAAAGTAACAATTGTATTTTATTTTTTATAAAGCTTGCTATCAAATTTAGTAACTCATTATATTTCGTAGTATTTAATAATTTCAGTTACTTTTTACCCAAAACTGCCTATCACCCAACACTTTTTAGCTTGATCCTCCTTAAATGAATACTTTGTTATTTGGGTCTACAATTATTAACTATAGTGAATTGTTGTAATTAACAGTATTCCTTGGTATTAGATTAAAAACATAACATTTATCAGTCTTTAAAAATATTTTATTTGTTATACTTTCCTATAACTAGTTCTAGAATTAATTCCTTAAAGCATTTTTATCTGTTTCCAAACATTAAAAATATTGACTCCATTCTTCTAGGCAAAAAAACTATTCCTCCAATATTGGCTGGATCATATTACTTGTAGATGGGATTAATGGCAATGTATTCATATTGCATTTTAATATTCCAACCTAATCCTACCTTGAGAAGGCTTTAACAAGTTCCCCGTGGCAAGGCGCTAAATTATCTTTCGAGTTTACAAAGTTACTCTTTGGCTGAAACCTTAGATCTATCCTCGAGGCCTTCCCATCTACCATCGATATCCACCAGCAATATGAGGTTTGTAGAAAACTCAATTTTCGATCCAATAGATTGGATATACCCCGCGTTGAGCATCAGTAGACGAAAAATTGTATGTTATAAATAATATATTTTGCGTATATTTTCGTGAGAAGCTTGTGCTATTTTTCTAACAATTCATCATACGTTTCAACTTTGTATATTCTAATCAATCATATCTAATCTCAAAACTTCTTTATTGTGTATATTTTATTTTTAATACAGTGCATTTATTGTTTATTTGTTCACTATTTATAATTTATATTATTTAATACTTTTTCTTTTTATTGTATAGATTCAATCTGTATATTTTAATCAATAAAAATGAATACTAAGCATACATTATATCAATTTTTAATTTATTTATGTGTTTTTAAAATGTGTTCTCGGGACGAATAAAATGGAAAATATTGGTCTACAATATATATTTGAAATGTGGGAATTGTCACAATAACATTAATTAGATAAAGAAATACAACCGATATGGCAGATACAAATGAAATATAATATCGTGATAAAAATTTATGATACGCAATAAAAACAAAATTAAATAAATAGGTAAAGTAAAAAGATATTATTAAATCTAATTAATAACAATCATAATCATGATAATTATTTATGTATAGCATGTATGTAATATAAATATTATGATCTTCGATATAGTAACCTAGGAGGGGATTTTCCCAATGAGTGAGGCAGTGTGCTCTATCACATAGGTTCGAGTTCTTTTTTGGCTGAGGCAGATTATCATTTATTGCGAAACATCATTCGTGTATCGATGTATCGGCAGTCATGTGTGATGCTGAACAAATCACCTCCTTGTACAACCGTTCTGCAATAAGTAGTATATAGTAGTAATATCCTTACCCTTCTGGTATGTGCTGCCCTCATTGAGAAAAACGCACTGACCTAATAATGTTTTGGAGATGACCTCTATGGAATTTGATTTACCTCCAATCACTACAAATTATAATAAAATAATATATTACAATAAAAATATATAAAATAAATATTTATTTTCACCCATCCGTTCTTTTTTAGAGTAATGAAATTGAGCCAATTATTTGTTTACTAAAGAAATGGATAATCATTTTCATATTTAATTTTTTTCTTACTTTTCTATGTTCTTATGTATATTTATTTATTGATGAATATTAGAATCTGCCACAACATTGTTGAGCAATAAGTAATAGTGATAACTGATTACATTCATACTAAATAAAATAACATAAGAATGAAAATAAATTAAATTTTTCTATATTCTAAAGTAAATTCTTTTTATTTAGGCTTAAAGGATTTTTTTTTCACCAACTTCACACAGAAAGGATTTTCCTACAAGACTATTCTAGAGTGGGAAAGTCGAGATTTATTCGGATAGTGCAAAAGTCAACCTGCCCAGACCGGATTCGAATCTTCACCGCTTCTTACACGAGAGTCTGTTCTAAACCCTCAAAATCTGTCGATCAAAACGTTCAGCTATCCACGGTCTTAAGGTGAAATTTTCATAAACGTAGTATTCAACGCTTTTCATTCATCTTATACTTACAAATAATTCCATGTTCATTTATGTTTCGACACAATTTGCTCGTAATTAGCTACGTAGGTTCGTTCCTTTAAGCTTAACCTGTACATTATTCTCCATTTTTAGATATAACTATCCGATCGTGTACTTCGTTTACCAGAAAAGATTTAAATTATCTCCGCTTAAAAATGCAGTAACTGAGATATGTTTACTTCACTTTTACTAAACATACGGATTGTTAGGACTAAATATCATACACTGTAGGATATAAAAATTAAGAAAATTATAATATTTACTATATTTTTAAACAGTTATCAAATAAAGAAAACTGAAAATAACATTTTTACTGGGTTTTTTCTTTTATGATACTGTAGAACTCCGTTTATCCAAAATAATGTGAACACCTCAGTTATTAGATTACCCAACATTTCAGATTAGAGATCGTATTCTCTGTTTATAAAAAAATCTTGATATTAAATTGATGGGTTTGTTCCAGTGAGATTAACTAAAATTTTCTTTTTTCTACACATATTTACACTTTATGCTTGGAAAATCGTATGCCACAAACGCACAGTGTTCACGTAGCTTAACGAATCTGACAGACTCAGAGCGTAAAAATTATTTAAACGTTGCGACTGTGTGAAAATAACAAAACACGTACGACATACGACAGTGTGGACATAGCTTAACCCACAATGTGGACATAACTAATGAACTCTTTGCATAAATACGTATGAGAAACAAAACAGAATGGAGGGGTATCTTTACAAGTACTGTAATTATCCTATTAAAGTTTGCTTTTTCAACAAATATTTGAGCCTCAGTTCGAAGAGTGACACATAATTAAACTAAATACTAGTTATGCAAATTGGATAAGGTCCGATAAAATTTACATGCACATTTATTTATTCCTAATAAAAAAAAAACTCTAAATACTTAGTTTATAAATTGATCTTCAATAACGCAATACAAATTATAAACATTATAATATATCAATTTGCATGAGGTTATAATAACAAAAAAAAAACAGAATTACCTGGAGAAAACAGTAATATCTCTCGGATAATCAGGTTAAGGATATGGCGTTCAGTTTAAGCGGAGTTTTACTAAACTGGATTTATCATTTCCAATTAAAATATATGAATCACTGTGATATATTAGCATTTAATGTAAGGACATATGAAATCAGTTAGGCGCTTCAAAATGATTCGTATCTCTGTGACTGAAAATTTAATTTAAAGTATTGTTTTTAAATCAATAGTAATTTCGTATTAACTTTAGTTTGTGAACAAATACCTCAGAGGTCGGGTACTGTTATAAACTGATATCTCCCACACCACTCCAGGTAGTAAAATACAAGGACGATAGTGGCATAGGAGACTACTACATATAGACACCGATGGTCAGTGCTTGGCTGCAAGGTGGAATATACTGGCACACACCTATTTTTGTTTATATTTATTAATTAGATTATTATAGTTTATGTTGATATTGCCTCTTAGTACCTTTAAATATAATATTACATCGATATTTATTTTTATGTTTTATACTACCTCAAACGTTTTTTATGTGTTAGTGGTATTATATTTTCGTGAAAAAATAACACCAACATGAACCAATATTGTTGGGTTGGTTATAAACTAAGTTATTGTACAATATGTTAATGGTTGTTGATTATTACTTGACTTTAGATCAGATCCTCAAGAACGCTGACCGGCAAAAATTAAATTGATTTTTTATTGTAAAAATAATTGTTCAGATTTGGAATTCATTGGTTCGGAAGGGCTGAAAAGAGCCACTGAAGCCATAACTGTCGGCCGAGATGTAGTGAAGCAACAAGTTCCACCCCATACCACCCCTCCCGCAATTAAATACGGGTTGTCACCAAGGCATTAGACTAATTCTCATAAGTTATCTTAAGTAGTATTATATTTCAAAAATAAGAAACATTTACATAGCTACAATATTCAAATTTGGCTAATAATAGTGTATTTTTTAATACTTTATTTTTTTTACTAACAATAACGATTTTATAATCCTGTCAATTTTATTTTTGGCTTCAATTAATCACATAGTTCCTAATTCGGGCACTCATTTGCCAAAAAGTGTGGTGAGAAAGTAGGTTTTTTCATACGTCAATTCCTGTTTTAATAAATTATAGTACCCCTCAAGGCCAACAAAAAAGTTCATATGCACTGTTATTTCTATAACATGCAGAAAAACACGAAATTAAAAAAAAATGTGTACTTAGGTCAAATTTTTGGTTGAATAGCAAGCAATAAATATAGAAATGTTTAAAATTAGGTAATTCTAAATAGCAGCTACTCCGTGTTTCAGGGTATTTTACCTCGCGGACCTCGACTGCCTAGAACACTATAGGATCATAGTGTCAGGTCTAAACCACAGCAGTCTAGGTGTACGGGTTCGTGAAAATCTTTTCAGAACAATACTTCCTACATGATTTTTTCCACAAGGGGTACTCTTGTTTCCTTTTCTCTTCCCCTGGGGTAAAACTACATCATCGTAACTCGCCAGACTTATCTCCAACATATTTCCACCTCTATTCTATTTTCCACGTTGGGGAAAATGTATATAAAATGAGGAGGTGTAGATGATTGACCGTAGATTGGAGTGGAGGAGATGGTCGAGAGGTGCGGTCAGCAAAAAAACATACAACAAAAAATTATTCATTCGTGCTGACGTTTCGACCTGAATTTCAGGTCTTCGTCAGGGCTGTCTGATTCCTTTTTATTAATTAACTATTTTTTGTCTTCAATTCATTGTTATGTATATTTCCAAATTTGTTAGTTTATTATTTATTTTTATGTTTATCTAAATTATGGTTGTTATCTCTGTTTGTTTTATAGCCCTCACTTAGATCTGAAATTTAGGTCGAATCGTCAGCACGAATAAATAATTTTTTGATTATTTGTGGTTTTTTTCTGACCGCTCCCCTCCCCACCTTTGACCATCTTTCCCCTTATTTAACAGAAAAATAGGGTAAATATTTTGAATAAAAATGTTTTCATTTCATTAAGTTGTTTTACTAAATAACCTTTCCTGTGAAAACTCATTTCATATGAAATGGCGTAATACTTTACTTCTACTTTTGTTCTTACATTTCAACTGATAATCTTCCAATATGAAATTTCCCCATGAACACACCAAATATTTCGCTGAGATATTTTTCTAAATCGTGCCAAGAAGGGGGGAAACAGTGAAGCTGTCAAGGCGACCAGAAAATTTAGTGAAAAGGCCGCTTTAGCCACAATAGAGCTCTCTCCTTCCTCCGAAGTGCATTAGGGCTTCTCCACTTGTGCCAATCTTCTGTGGAAGTGAAACTGTTGACCTCAAGTACAACCTTTAGAGGTTTTCCCATTTATGTTACGAGAAGTCTCACCCACAGATGCTCTGTGATAACATCACAAAAGTCTTATAAATTTGAAAATATTTGTTCTATTCTATTCTGTAAAAAATCTAGTACGGGCATCACACAATACACAATACACAATCACTACTTTGAGATGAAATTAACCCTTTTAGATATCGAAGCAGCTATTTCTTTATTATTCATGGTGAAAATCCCCGTACTATACACCTCATATAGATAAATAAAGCAATAAAATATAACCATTGTAATAACTACCATGGAAAAACAATTCTTTCGTATTTTATACCCATTAATTATTTATTAAAATCAGTAATGAGACATGTTTTATTTTTTTTAATTCAAAAATTTATTAAAAATTATCTGTTCCTATGAAGTGGGATAATAAGTACTTACGGTAGATCAACATTATTGAAATAGGCTGCTTACACTTCCCACTGACTCTATTGTGGCAAATATATTTTTGTTTTATTTTGTATACGATATAAATACGAACCAATAACACTATATACTCATATATATTTACGTGCGTGTACACATAATATTGTATCGAATAGTATGAGAAGTAGGAATTGAGTCCGTATACAGTGCGGGCATTACGGGCCAAATCCTCACAGTCAGTGTAGATGCTTAGTGAGTCAGGCGTAATCATCCTGTAGATTTTTTATGGTTGCAGTAACACTGCTAACAGTGGGGCATATTGGCAGTACAATACAAAAACCATATTAGTACATTTGGAAAAAAAGAATACTCGGTGACCTGTGTCCGGCGAGATTGTGAGTTCGAGGCCCCAAAATAACTATTTATATAATGTTAATTTCTTTTTAAATAGTACCTTTTAAAAAATATTTTATTCTTTTCATTCAAGAAATTCTTTTATTATTTATTATTGCTTTATAATGAGGAAATAAATTCTTTTTATTTTATTATACTGCTATTTGAAGTTTTTTTTTTTTAAGTAACCTATTTGTTTTTTTTTCTAATACTGGATGATAGTTTTAGCAAGTTCATTTTCTTGACTCTCCCCCCCCCCTCCGTCACACACACATTAAAATCGAATTCCAACGATATAATTCACCTTGCGGTATTGTTTAGCGGTAAAGTATTTCGTGAAAATACGTTACCTTCGGGTAGGTGGCATGATAAAGGGGCTTGAAAGAAAAAAACGTGTGATGTGCCCGAACCCCGGTAGCGAAAAATAAGGATCGTTGAAATTCATATATTCAGCGTGAATTCACCATTTGCCGATCGCAAATGCTCCCACCTTCAGGAAAAAATAGCATCCACCCCAGCTCTGTTCCCTACGAAGGTGCGGTTAGGGCGGGTCAATGCTAAAACACTAAAAATATGGGTTTAGCAAATAATCTTTCTTTCAGGGGAATATCTTGCTAAAGAAAATAATAATCGTTTTAATTATTGTGTGAAATATGTCTGGCATAAAAAAAAATATTTCATAATCAATTATTGCGTAAAATATTTTATTAAAAAAAATTATGGATGAATCTTCATTTCTCTACGTAGAAATATTGTTTAATATATCCTCTCAATATTATATATTGATAGTTGATCTTATTTGAATTACAAGATGGCCAAAGTTTTCTTTCAAGAAAAACAATGTCACTTCTTTATTAATGACCAACGTTTTGACCCACACTACAGGTTTTTACAGGGCTATCATTTTATTCGAATTTTTGTCTTTTCCTCTTTTTTTCCCTTGAATTTTTGTCCTTGTCACTTCCTCTCAACAGCCCTGAAGAAAACCTGCAACATGGGTCGAAACTTTGGCCATTAATAAATTATTTACACTCTTTCTTAACTGTTTTTCTTCACTACAACCCTAATTTTCTAATTTATCTATAAGTATACAAATTATACTAGATTGATAGTCCTTAATTTAGGCTTACAATGCACTGTTATTATTTTTTTATAAATAGAGGGTTCTTTTATGGATATCGAGTAACTTCGGATTGAAATAAAAACACATTGATACATTGTTTGCAATTTGATTAAATATTTTTTTATTAGATGACTCTTTGGCATTATACATTTTGGCTCTTATTCGGTTTTTATCCGCATCGTCTGGTAGATCCCCGTACTCTAAACAACAATTTAACCACTTGGTGTATAGGACTTGAACGCCTTCTGAACTCTGGGGGTCTAGGGTATTGGCTCTTTCGGGTTCATTTTAGTAGTCGACCCCAACTATACCGTTCAAAACAAACATTCACCAAACCTTTGATCTAGTTTAACTTAAATAAATTCGCATTTAAGGTGTGTATATTCCTGACATGTTACAGTCCTAATGATCTAGGTATGCACATTTTTTCTGATTTTTATAATCTGTAACTACTATACCTGCATTTGAAACCTTTATAAAACAGTTAACTATGCCCCTCTCCTTAGTAGTATTTCAAGGATTGTATTTGCAATGGAATTCCAATTAAAAATAATGTATTATTTGTTAAAAATGAGAATATTTAACAAATAGAAGAAGTTTATTTAAAACAATGCTCGTTCTTGAGCTTCCTCTCTTATCCTATATCAGTTTCTTGAATTATTCAATCGACAGTAGCGAATCTTAAGAAGAATTTCCATCCTCGCCTCCTCGTTCTTCCGCTTGGAAGGCTATTCCTACGGCCGGATGATAATGGAAGAGAGGCTGTCGTTAGAGGAAGAGGGGTAAGGACTTAGATGTCATATTGATCAGAGAAGGGCAAGAAGGGCCTATCAGTTCGGAAGCCCTTGGCACAAAGCCACCCAGCCCCGGCGTTAAATTAAATAGCTGTAGAGTGGAAAATCCCTCCTCAGTCATTTGGCAACCAATTAGCATCTTCCATTTTCTTTTTTTTAATTTCGGGCTTCTCTTTTCTTTTTAAATAAACTTCAATGAATCGTGGTAGAATGCGGTTTCACACGCGTAATTAACCTCAATTACAGCCCATATTATGGCTTTCTACCATCCGTTCTCCCTCATCTAAACCCCCCCCCAAAGTGTAACGAAAGTGTTTTTGATTATGTCTTATAAGTAATATGCATGGACAGAACAAACTAAATATTATTAGACAAAACAGAAATAACATACTGACTACCTAGAAAGAACGGTTACGTGTTGGAAAAACCAAAACAAACCTTACCTCTATTTCACTCCTCTTCAGTTCTGGCCCAGATCTTGAGTTAGTTGTAACATATCAATGTAGAACACACTGTAATAGGCAATTGTAAGTAATATTTTAATTAATAGTTCTTAATCTTAAATAATAATATGTATATGTAGTTGTTTAATAATTAGTTGAAGAAATACTTTGTTAAAAAAAAAAATTATTCATTGTAGGATATGACTATGCAAACAATAAAGTTTCGAAACCTCGCTTCAATACGATTGTCTTCTTGACTGATCTTCAACATCCATAAAAATATACATTATTAATAGTAATGAAAAAAGTTATCAAAATATGTACATACCATATATATGCACTTTGTAACTATTTTTAGAATCAACACCTAAAGAAGGACGGACACTCCGAAATGTCGAAAGGAATATTTTATAAATATAAAGTTATAATAATAATAAAAGGATGAAGTAATAAGACCTATAAAGAACCAAAAAAAATACAGAAAAGATTTTTATTAATGATTGTTATGGTTTAACCTTGGCTAGTTATAGAAATAGTTAATATTGACCATTCTCGACATTGGGAACAGCGCTGAATTCCTGCTTTGATAGGGACTTATCAGTACAGGAGAGTTAATATGAATGTATTCTACGTGTCCTGCATCCCATTTGGTTTCTGTATGCGTGCGTAGATGAGATATCTATGAACATACACACATATGAAGTGGGACAGAATCTCTTTGGCCTCCAGATGCAATCGTGCAAATGAAAATGGAAAAGCTAATAAATGTATACTGACTAGCTCCTTATCAGATCTAATTCAGTTAGCTGCACAATACTTGCTTCAACTACAAACGGGTCCTAGAATTTTTATTTTATGTTTTAAATTATTAAATTAAATTATTTATTTAAATTATGTAGACATTACAATATGCATCTCTACATTACGGTTTGACCTAGGAAACTGTTCAGTTTGAATGGAGTTTATTTGTTAGACTTTCTTCAGCGTGCTTTAGCGGCATCACACATATTTAGCAAGAAATAAATTTTAAAATATAATGTCGAAAAGTTTGTTTAATTTACCTTTGTAAAGAAAAATGTTACCCTATGTATATATACACGTTTTTTTGTTTTAAATAGAAGTTTTATATTTTCATTTTATGTAAGATAAAAAAAAAAATCTGGAACTCCAAAAATAACGACTAAAACAAAAAGTTCCGATATTTGGCCCTTATGGACTTTAGTTTAAGTGTACAGACGATCGTTAATTTTTAAACTGTTATTATTTAATCTATTATTTTATTTTACTGTATATGATGAAATGAATGATTATATATATTGTTTGTTTTACTGTATATGATGAAATGAATGACTATATATATTGTTTATTTTACTGTATATGATGAAATGAATGATTATATATATTGTTTACTTTAGAGAATATTTGAGATCAAATGATGTCTAAAAGTGACATTACAGGTATGTACAGTAATAATAAATAATATTAATAATATACTGTTATGAGGTATTGCAGTATGTGGACGAGTCCTAAATCTTTGTTAACTTAAAATATAAGCCCATACAACAGTTGAACATCGTTGTATATTTTTTATCTTTTAAATTATGTTTTATTGGTCTATATGTGATTGTATTTATACAAATCTATTTAAATAAACATACATGAATAAAGTTACACATAGACCAGTCAAATATAATTTAAAAGATAAAAGAGTTTGATTTGACTAGATAGCTTCGGTACTGAATGCTTTTATACATGAACGATTAGTAAATCATAACCATATTAAATAAATGAGGAATTCATCAGTATAAATTATACTTTTCCACTAGAGCTTCGTGATTAATTAGGACAATAATATTTTACTAGTTATATCATAATTTTTATATCCCCCATGTTTTAAGGCTTTTTTTGAAAAAAAAAAATGGTTTTACATACTATCAATAAATTTATTATTACTTTTCAAAAAAAGCAGAAAAGTAAGATAATAGAAAAAAAAAATAGAACAGATTCAAAAAGATAGTAGATAGTTTTTTCATAGGTACAATATAGGGTCTAATATAGTTTTTTTTAATACAGTTGTAAATCTAGATAAAAAAATAAACCTCTTAATTTTACTGTTGACTCTAAATCATTTCTATGTAAAATGTGGTGCTGTAAATATTGCAATTGATTTGATTTAATATAATTTAATCCGACAGAAGAATCTGAATTGGCTGAGAATTTCCTCGGAAGCATCGATATTCAGTGAAAAATGTCAAGTAAGAGGAAGATTTGAGTGACAAGGCATCCTAAACCATTCCAACTTATCTCGCATCTCTATCCCACCGATTACGTATCTCTCCTATCGAGAAGGAATATCTTTTCCCAATAAATAATACTTTCATAAAAATGTTTGTGTGTCGTCATTCGAAAATTCTGCGTGCTCAAGTAATTGAAAATGTAACTTTTTTGTCTAATCCTTCTTTTCGTAAAAAATATCATGTTGATATACACGATTATAATTTATCTATAATAATGTAAATATAGTTTTACTACTTACTTTTACATTTTTAAATTCAATTCATAACATTTTACTATAAATATTACCAAAAATCATTTCTGTGTAAAATGTGGTGCTCCAAATATTGCAATAGATTAGCACACAATAGACGCTTATAATTTATCTATAATAATGCAACTTGTGAAATAACACCCTTAAAACTTCATGCATCTTTTAATTGTGACACTTTGGGCTAAATATAGTTTTACTACTTACTTTTACATTTTTAAATTCAATCCATAACATTTTACTATAAATATTACCAAAAATCATTTCTATGTAAAATGTGGTGCTCCAAATATTGCAATAGATTAGCACACGATATACGATTATAATTTATCTATAATAATGCAACTTGTGAAAAAACACCCTTAAAAATTCATGCATCTTTTAATTGTGACACTTTGGGCTAAATATAGTTTTACTACTTACTTTTACATTTTTTAAAAATTAATCCATAAAGTTTTACTCTAAACATTACCAAAAATCTTATTACCAAATTATAAAATTTTGCTAAATATCAACTCTAAAAAAATATATTCTGTATTACTACAAAATAAAACACTGAAATCATATATTATAATAAAGTTATTCATTTCATAAACAAATATAGTCTGGTGAAGTGCGCGCATCACTCAACTTTCACTTACTTACCTACTTATGTTCTCAAGTTGTGTATAGATTAGTAAGCTCGTTTTGAATTTACTACAATTTTTGTGATTTTCGAATAAAAAATTAAGACTAGAAAAGACGAATATTATGGACGAAAAATGTTTATTTATTCGTTGCTATAAAATTTCGTAATTAAGGGTTTCTATAGGGGGAAATAAAAAATATCAATTTATTATATTAATACAACAGTTAAACGATTAAGATAACGAAGCAGTCAAGCGATCGGTAAAGATCGTGCGGTCTCGATAGTTCACTTCCGAATCAGATTTATCTATTTTTTTCTTTTTTCCCCTTCATAAAATTCGTTAATATTTTATATTTTTCCATTGTATATTATTGTTAGCATTGAGGGATGTTTTTAAAAAAAAAAAAAAAAACTTACTTAATAAAAGGTACTTTACTTAATTTAGCATATAAACCCTGTTTGTATATTTCAATGAGGATAAAACCTAATTGATATTAGAGACCACTTAATTGCTCATTGTTTCAACGAGTTCAATCAAAATCATTAGAGTCGTTTTATGAAAATCGAAAAGATGTGAAAAATCTATAAAGTGGAACTTTTGGAAAATCAGTTTTAGTGAAAAGTTGGCTGTTACATTTCAGATATATAAGAACTGTAAGTAAATATGTATTTCCAATTTCTTACGTGTTTTCGTTTTTGAAATAGGCTATTCACAAACAGACACGCAGACCATTTTGCGAAAACATGTATATCCGGACCTCAAAACATGTATATTGATCAAAAATTCGAATAAAAATTTTGTCAGGATCCAATACTCCATTGGATTTTCCAATTCCAATTTCCTTACTTTAATTCCGCATATAAGTAATAATGTTATCGCATTTAAATTGACATTGCTATTTTGTTTTTGCTTGAGGTCAATATTAATAATATAAGTGATTTTAATTTCATTGATCCAAAATTGAAAAAAAAAATGGTTGTAATTTTTCAAAACGATTTATATAAATTTATATAAAAAATAATATATAAAAATTTATTATTTATATAAATAAAATAAATATAATTTTAAAGATTGTTGATAAGGTTAAATGTATGATTTAAGGGATTGGATTTGAGAAAGGATAATATGTAGTCCAAAATGTCATCCAATCCATAAATAAAAGATGTATGAAATGTTTTAAAGGTGTTTGTTTTCCTGGAAGTTGATGTTTGGAACAATATATGAACCTTGGCAAACAGGGCATTCTGTTATTTTGAATAAATAATCAAAATAACTTATTAATTTGTTTTTTTATAAAGGCTATTTAAAGAGTTTAATATTTCTATATATCTTTCATTTACGAAGATAAAGGAATCAAAATCTTATAAATATATATATATATTTTTCATTTACATATGTCAAAGTAAATATTTTTTTTAATATTCAATTCTTTCGAAATAATAAACCGTAAAGTAATAATTTACAGCGTTTTTGTTTTGGTTATTTTTTTTATCAAGTATCATTATCATCAGTCTAATCATCATATCACTATAGTATAGTATCAGTATCTAGTATACAGTAATGGTCTGCTTGCATTACCAACATACTACGTCACAGACTACGTGGATCCAAGGATGTAGACCGATTCGTCACTGTGTGAAGAGCACTGGTGTTCTGCAATTATTACTTTGTCTGAAAGTACCATGAACCTTTTTAGCAGTTCCAGGCTGTTGGAAAATCCTGAAGTAATATCCTTTCACTTTGCACATATTATTAAGAAAAATTTTTAACTTTGGTCCAAATTTTCCTTACCTATAATAAAATACATTCGTATTGATTTATACACACCTGACATCAATTTATGGGCTGGCTGAAGCCAGATTCTACTATTTTTTTCCCCTGAGACATGTTGTATTGGCATTGCGCCATGGGATCTTTCTATATTTACGACCAATAAATTTGTCGCTGATTTCATTTAAACATTTAGGTCCAATCATATAGCATTTTCTACCATATATATATATATTTTTATTTATAATTTAAATCAAAATATGTGAAGTGTAGAATTCAATGTGACTTCAACTGAGCATTAAGTATATTCAACATAATCCTGCATATATATTTTTTTAAATATTAGTCTTAATATGATAATTATTTTTATTTATCACTATTTTATCATATTTATGCGATTCATGTTTATCCATAGAGAACATTGTCTGGAGAAAAAACTATAAATAAATAATATAAAAAGCCATAAATTGGCGTTGCTATAACTAATTCTAGAGTTAATTCATTTAAATTATTATATGAAAAGCCATAATATATAATATTAGTAATAATGTTAATTCGTTTATAAGACATGTCCAAGGAATAATTTAATATTAGCTCATGATGAATAGTGTATAAATCGCCGCCGAGTGGAACAAACAATGAACAACTGATTTTTCACTTTTCATGTTTAATTTATTAATGTTTAAAACCCTCAAGTCATATTAGGAAACTATATCAGGCATTAAAATCATATGATAATAATTTACAATATTTCAATTATGATGAAAGAACGCAGTTGTGGTATTTTAAGGTGGTGAACACGAAATTCGTTTCATGCCAACAATGAGGTCAATTCTCTCTGTTTGAAGATATGTAGCACTTATGAATGTTTTTCCTTTCTTTATGATGTAAAAATGTAAAAATGCTGATAAACAAAATGTCAACAAACTAAAACAGCAAGTTAGATTCGTTTTAGCGTTCTCAAAAACCCCAAATACGAATTTTCCTATTTAAAAAAAATAACCGTTATTTCTTCAAAATTTTCTCCTTCGATTTTTTGGTCTAAATTCACTACAAATGCAATAACTTTGACATGATTCTTATAATCTGCACGCAACATATGAAGGACATATTTAGGGACGCAACATATTTAGGGCCGTCTAAACTGCGGTGCAAACCGGACCTTCGTAAACTATTGAGAACCGAAGATATAAAATAAAATGTGTGAGAATTTTTTTCCTAATTTAAAATTACATTTTCTCCTAAATAATAGCGTAGAATCTAAAATATATTTATATTAGTTGGAAGAGCGGAAATTAAGCTTCCAACAGTTGTGGTTACGTTGGATTTGATACATTCCGAGAAGTTATAAATTGATATCGTGAACAAGGGATATCGGCGTCCTCCAAAACATCAATCCCAAGAATTTATAATTTTTGATTTATTTGAAAATTTGTATTTAGGAGTTTAAAAAGGTGCTAAAAACGAACCTGACTTGATTTATTCTAAACAAATGTTTGTTTTTTTTTGTCTACTTTATGGGAAGCGACTTTTGGTTTTTGTATTTTTATATATACGTAAACTCATTTAATACGATCAAAAATCGTTTTTCCTTATTCTATATAAAAATACAAATCAATTGTTATATAACAGCCATTAAATACCTTTAGAGAAAAGTCAGCATATGATAAACCAAGCTATACAACCAACCAACGTACCAAAGCTATACAACATAGTATTAGGTATAAAAAAAAACGTGATTATTAGAGGTTACTAAATGGGCAGTTATTTCATTATTTATCCACATTATATTTTAATTGCATATATTCCTGTGATAGTGATATCACTGAGGCATTAAAATATAGTCTTATATTATTAACTGTTACACTATTTTATATTGTAAGTAAATTAACATTTAGATAGCAGTATAATATATCGGAATTCAAAAAAAGATAAATGAAATAAAGGTGTTTTTATGTTTTGTATTTTTTCAGAAGTTATAGGGAAAAAAAGGAAAAAGAGTAATTTCGCAAGAACTTTTCCTGAAATGGAGAGTATCGAAGCCTAAATGACGGTCCCTACGAAGTGAAAACGGGTGGACACCTTCCCGGAGGATATATAGCCTTCGATAGTCAGTCCGGAGGAACCATCTGAGGAAGAGATAGATGGCTGGCTCTGGGCTACATTCACGGCCCACTTGATCTTGGTTTATTGCTTTTTTTTTTAAAAATGTCTCTCAAGTTTATACGGAGCAATAATTCACCGCTCGCTGCTGAAACAGTATTTTAATTAAAACTTAAAAGGTCATATATTTTTAGCCTAAGAGTCATCCTTATTTAACTTGCAAACATTTGCGGTTTACCAGGGAACATTTTGGTGACCATCTTGCAATTATCTAATTTTAAAGTCTGTAGGGTGTTTCTTTATTGACACAGATGCTGACGCGGTATGGGGTACATAACTTTTAAAGTTTTAATGTGCCTCTGGAATGAGGTCAAGAATTTGAATAAATTACAATTTATATGCAGATATTCTAGATTTCGAAACTTTCATTAATTTATTTTAATAAACTTCACAACAGATACTGCATAACTTTCACTTTTTTTCAAATTCAACAGATAACTGTAATGAAATAATTTGTATTTAAAACGATTACTAGGTAAAAATTATTGAACAGCTGTTCAATAAATTTTAGCTTAGTGTTTATGTTCATAAACATATAAAAAGGTTTTGGATTTAATGGACCCATAATAACTACTATGATGTGAACTGCTTGTTACCTTAATAACAGCATTTACGGTTGAGAAAATGGTGGAATATGAATGTCCCCCTCTGCCGTAGTTGCGTTATGACAGTATTTCCTGTCAAAAAGTACCATCATAATATATTTTTTATTATTACTCTTTTTTTATTAATGTTTCTATAAAAAAATTTAAAAAAAAAAGATTGGAAAAAGTAATAAAAATTTATAGTTTATAATGTTGATAGATAAAATTTTAAATATAAAAGAAATTCTAAATTTCATTTTTTTTTTTTTTTGCGAAAGTAAAATTAATTTGTAGCTAAAAATCATTTGATATTTTCAATCCCTGATTTATTTTTAAATAATAATTTTTTTTTCAATATCAGATGTGATTTTTGAATTTCAATATCTATAATACATCAAAATTAATGAACGACGTATAATGGCATTATATTGGCGCAAGCACAGAATGACAGAAAGTTAAAATAAGCCCAAACATTAACACTTTAAATGTACCTTCATTGCTTTTCCATGAAACAGTGATTGAGGAATAAAGTTCCATTTAATCGGCGAGTTAATAAATCAAGAAATTAAATTTTTGAATAAATTCCAATAAATCCCACCAAATCACATTTACCCTTCGACGTAAACCCATGACCTCTTGCCCTACAGTATCCTTTAATAATACCCCACTTATTCCTGTCGAACAGATCCGTTACTTAGTACTATATCTTGACAAACGACTGACATGGAATCCTCATACAAGACTAAAAAGACAAGAAACTGCTCGTAGATTACGACTATTGCAACATTTACTAGACAAACGGTCTAAGTTTCCAATCCATTACAAAAGACTGATCTACATGACCCTTATAAGGCCTATCTGGACATACGGAGTTGAGCTTTGGGGCTCCACTAAACCATCAAATTCCTCCAGAACCCAATCCTTACAGTCCAAAATCCTTCGTAAAATCCTTAATGCTCCTTACTTTGTCACAAATCAAGTCATCCATCAGGACCTAAATGTTCCATATGTTGCCGATTTGGCCAGAACCAGATACCGTTCCTTCCATAATAAACTTCTTAACCACCCAAATCCACTTGTTTCTAACCTGGCTTCTCCTTCATTACCTAATAATCCTCCTAGGCGTGTGAAAAGAAGATGGCCTCGAGATCTTCTCCTCTAGAAATGTTATTGGAGTTCTGTCAGTGGGTAGCTTCTCCACATGTTTGTTTCATGTCACTTTGACACCTAAAGCAAATTTACTTGTTGTATAAATGTGTATACAGTTGTAAATAACAATAAATAAATTATTTAAAAAAAAAAAAAAATTAAGATATTTTAAGTTTGTCGGTATCCTATTCTCTTGAGATTGGCACGTGTTATAAAAGGGTAACCAAACGCCATATCTCATTATATGCATAAAACATTTTAAAAAAAAAAACTTCACATGAGTAGCCAGTGAACCATAAATTTAATTGGTAGACTCATATAGCTCCTGGACTTTAACGTCCAGGTTAAAAATAAGCTCATTCCTGAAATCAAAACTACCTCGGCCTATCAATAGGAAAAAAAATTCAATGTTATCTGCTGGATCATTAACACATTCCAAAGTTTTGTTCACAATCAGATATCACTCGTTAGAGCCACAATACGAAAAAGTTAAAATTTACAGGTGAACCGTTTGAAGTTTGCCAATTTAGGTTTATACATCACTGAACCTTAATTCACTGATGAAATATTTCGTCAGAAAATTTCTTAGTCAGTATTTACTATATTTTTAAAGTCGTTAATATTAATTGTTTCATTATTAATTCTTTAATCAGGAAAATATTTATATATAGAAGCTAAATTGAGGATAGTTCTGTTGTGCTAAGTATCAAAACTAAGGATCTGACTTTTTTTACGTTATACCATAATGGAAGTTTTCCATGGAAACAAAAGAATAAACCAACATTTTCGTATCGCAGAATTCCTTTTCTAAGTAAGTAATGTGTCTTAGTGCCCCACAATGTAGTCACTCATATAACCCACATACATAGATCTACATAAAGTTTATGTTAATAATAACAATAATATATAATTAGGGAATGGAATTACAATAAGGCAATATGAAAATATAAATAGTAAGAATACAAACAGCAACAATAACAAACAAGTAAGCAAATTTAAAACAAATACGAAATTGATAAATACTAAGAAATGGGATCTTCAATTCGTTTTCAAATGGGAACTTAAAATGCTGGTAAAATGAATAACTTACTTTTTTTTTAATATTGGAATTGTAGTTGTAATCCTGCTCCTTTGCTGGCAAGACCATCTACCTTTTAATTTCCTGAAATTCTGAAATGGCTCGGAATCCAATGTTGGGCATTATTAGTGGAGGGGATGGTATTCCAAAAGAGCACTTGATGCATTGTCATGCCTGCTAATAACAGCAAGGATAGCTGCTCGAGAGTTGATGAAAAGAACTGCATTCCGGCCTTTCCTTCTATCTATCCATCTATCCATGGTGCTACAGTCCAGCAACCTCCTCGGAATCTCATCCGCTGGCATCCTGAAGACAAGGTCAGCCCAGTGCAGCTTCCCCAGCCTATGTGTCGCATCACGTCTCCCTCACCGAACAGCTCGTTGGCCTACCTGTTGGTCCACCTCCTCCAATTCTCGCCTACCTTGACACAGCCAAATATTCGGCGCAGAATTTTTCTTTCGAAGACCAAGATCTCCTTTTCTTCAGCACTTGTCAAGGTCCAGGCTTCCGATCCGTAAGTGAGGACTGGCCGGATTAGTGTCTTGTAGGGCTGGCATTTGGTGCGGCGAGTGACAGCTCGACTTCTCAAGTGCTTCTTAAGTCCAAAACAGCATCTGTTGGCCTTCATAAAAGACGGCTTGTTTCTTCTGGCCTTCTGGAAAATGTTCTTAAGGCGATGTGGGTAGCTGCTGTTTGACCGCCAAAGTTTCTACCTTCCTTTCCTAAAGAAAAGGCTTGGCTATCAGTACTGACCCAGCATCCAAATTAACCCGACTTAGTTTTAAAACAATCTTAATAATATTTATGTAAAAAACGTAACATTTTAAAATCCAGATAAGGATAATTTTACTGTCATGATGTTGCTGTTTAGAAATAAGAAATCCAAAAATAGGAAAACTCTCTATTTTTTAAAAAAATAGTTAACCCTTTAATAACTATAAGGTCCAATGGAAATATATTTTTATTTCTCGTCTGTTTCTGACTGTTTCGAGTCTAAATTACACAAATATATAATATTTACATAACATTTTTTTTGGACTTAGGTTTCACCTATAGGTGTCCATAGGCACTAAAACACAATTAAATATGGATCATCGCTCTAATGTCCCATCCTTTTTTTTTCCAAAAAGAAATTGAGTGACAATGCGTATTCAATTGAAATATAGCATGAATCTGAAATATAGTGTTAAGTGTGCTGTTTATTTTTGTATTTTGGCAACAGGCCAATTGTTATTTATTTTACCACTAAAGAATAGTTCAGATGAAACTATTTAATTGGACTGAAGTAACAAAAGGTATCCACTTATCTGTGATGGACTCGTAATGTTGTGTCATATGTAAGAGACAATAGCCGCTTGACGGTTAAGAAATAAATAACAAGTTCTACTTGTCTTGGAAAGTTAACAATATATATTTAGCCATTTACTCACTTTTTTACATAATTGTTAAAGGGTTAGGTAGAATTTCAATAAAAGAATATCTATCAACATAAATTGGAGGATCCAGATCCCCCAAACGTAGGCATGTCAAATGGAAGATTGAAGTAAAACTTGCTTAAGTATTTAGTAATAAAGAATTTACTCATTAAATTATTCGTTCCCTTGAATTTAATTTAAATTATACCGTCAAGATAATAATAAAAAAAATTGACCACTTAAAGATTGTTGGATAATAAGTAAATACTCCTATCCTATCTTCTTCAACTCTATGAGGGCTGAAATGGATACAATGATTCCCGCATGATGAGGACTCGAGGCCATCTATAAAAATTTAATGGTATTTTGAGAAGTTCATTGAAGAAAGCGTACGAGGGACGATGCTAAGAAAGATACTACCTTCCCCATTCAGCCACCGCCGTCTGGAATAACACTCCACAAATTCCTTAAAATTTTTATCTCAAGTTAAAAAAAAATCTTTTAAAGAATAGTTTGTAATCGTCTAGTAATTTTAAGTGAGGCTTTCATAGGTGAGATTTTTTTTTACCACTATTAATATGTTTTTCTTGTTGTTTCTAAAATTGAACGTAAAAATAAATAAATTTTTATTTGAATAAATATTGATTGATTTGCAATATACCAAACTAATTTTTAAACATTTCATATTGATTATTATGGTCCTAAATTTTTATTTTTGTTAACAGCAATATTCTTAAAATACAACATGTAATATTTAGGAACGTGTAAATGAGTTTTTTTTTTAGATTTAATCTGTACGCGAATGAAATTATATTGAAAAAAAAAAATTTCCTATTTTCTCTCTTATTTTGTTTTTCTATTTTTAGGATAGCTCCTGATGTTGTTTATAGGTATGATGTGTTCAACATTATTTATTTAATTTTTTTTTAATTCTTTATTTCAGTTCTTATTATTTTGGTATTATTTATTCGTTTATATACAATATTTTACTTTTGTTTTTATCATTAGTATTATTCCCTTTATTTAATTTTTATTATTATTAATTATTTACTTAATTTTTTTTGTTTAATATGTATGTTTAGTTTATATTTATTACAGAAATACTACTTGTTGCCCTCGAGTCTGGCTAATTGTATTATTTCAATAAAAGTTTTTAAATACAAAAAGAAAAAAAAACTAAAGAGTACTCCTAAAGCCAAATTTTGGACAGTTAATCACAAGAAATAAAGCCACACGGACTGTCTTCTGGCAATAATATTTTTATCATTGTAGCATACATTTTATTGACACTAATAATAACAAAAAATGATTTTTTTTTCTAAACTTCTCAAATATCAAATAAATTATTTAATTTGAAGAATTTATAATATTATTCATGTATGAATTTATTAAAAAAATTCTCTCTATCTGTTTTGGCAATTTTATCTTAAACAGCGTTATGTTCTCAACTTAAATTGAGAATAAGTTGTGCTATATCATCTTGAAATTGGAGTGGATAGCTCAGTAGTAAGGCACTGTGCTACTACCTCCAAGAACAAGGTTTCAAATCAGGCTGTGGAACATAATTAATTTCTGGAAGATTATTGATTGACCGTGTGTATAGATGAATGGAATATGGTCCTGGTGCGGTAAAAAAAAAACTCAAATAGTAGATAATTAATTATACCCACGTTGGCTCAATAAAATAGTAATTATCTACTATTTGAGTTTTTTTTTACCGCACCCGGACCATATTCCATTCATAATTATTTTCTATTTCACTGTAGCCGTGAGTCAGTCCTGTGAGTTCGGGAATACTCCAAATATCTTTTTGTCAATTTTCTGATTTACCATTTGCACCACGCTCACCCTCACTTGGTGCTGAACATTTGCCTTAACTAATAATTTTCGGATATCTGCTGGTAGAGGAACTGTTAGGTCACTCATACATCTCTGTGGAATATACAATTGGTGGAAAGTTAAGGGGATTAATCCTTTCATGGAGGATTATAAGAACAGATGGCGCATTGTCTATCTCAGCTGGCTTCAGCAGAGGGTCAAATGGAAAAAACCACACACTCCCATCGTCCTGAGCACATTGGTCCTTCGTAGATATCATATCGTTACACCTTTACCATGGTCGTTTCTCGAGTGCTGGAAGCATATCTCGGCAAAGAAGCATTATCTCGTCTCACCTTTACTTTCACAGGAAGGGAGTTTGTAAAAATTTCATTTTAGGTGGGCGGTATGTTAAAGCCCAAAGTTTGTTTGTTTTCACTTTAACTTTTTTTCTATTTATTTAAATATAAATTAATTTTTTTAATTTACTTTTCAATTGGTTTTTTATAATTTTTGTTATTCATAAGTTTATTTTTATTTTTTTAACCATAAGGTATATGGTACCCACGGCTCGTCAATCTTTTGTGCCTGGAGCACCGTTCTTTCCAGCAACCCTTACCCATCATCATAGTTTACTGGCTCTTCGTTATGGGTATCAAAGCGGCCATCTCCGATGAGGCTGGATATGTTTTGTCGATATGTGCATTTTGAAACCTACCAACCACCTACTGTGAGTGGCTATTTTGTTTTTCAGCAAACCTCAATTTTTTTTTTTGTTTCAAATCATAAAAATATTTAATCATTGCTTTATTAAAACCAAAAGAGGTTTTAGTTTGTATACTTATATAAACATGTTATTACTTTATAATTCATTTATATTTGAAATAACAGGATAATTTATTTTTTTATATTTTCTTTTCATTATTTTTTTGTATATCACTAGGAAGGTTATTTTTTTATTATTTCATTTTCCTCATTATTTTATTTTTTGTGAGTTTATTTTCAGATCCTCCATTTTCTTTTACCCGAAGTAGTGAATATTTTTAATCTGGAGAAGAGATTGGTTCTACATTTATGAAACACCCCTCGCCCTTAAATGTGAGTACCCTTAATTGGGTAAATCTGGCGGTCGAGCATGATCTGACCTAATCACCTCCTTGCACAATCGTTGCTCTAGTAACAGTTCTTCCTTACAAGGGTCAAGATCTTCATATGTTGTAGCGGTACAGATTTAATTTTTTTTTAACGTTACTTATCGAATTATCAACTAATTACTGATATGTTGAATAAACATATATTGAAAATGATCCAGGAAACCTTTTCGTGGTGTTTCCTGTCTAACGCAGATAAAACAGACCCTACCCGAGTGCCTGAAACTGAAGGTACTCAAGAAAAAAAAAGCCCCCCCCCCCCCAGTTGGGCCAAAAAAAACCCAACCCCAACTTTCCTACTGCCAGTGTTCATTTTTATAAAAAATATTAGTTGCCTCAGAAAATTCGTTTTTTCGAGATAAAAAACAAATTTAAAATTATCAGATGAATTCAATTTACCTCCAGTTTAATTAAGGATCTTGATTATTTTATGAAACAAAAACCTCAATTTTATACACATTTCATATAATTGTTAGGAATATATTGAAGATTGTTTCTATTATTTATTCAGAATTATTATTTCTGCTATCACAACTGAGAATGACCGGTATTTAGGCATCCGGATCAGGACAAGACATCGTCCTGGGAACTACTAGGAGCGGGAACAATACTGAACACCTGCCAGATCCAAGACAATAGCACCTAAGCGCAACAGTGTCTTCTCTCAAGCGAAATATGGGGATATTGAAGATCTGGATGAACTAGCAGGACACGCTGGATGGCTGCCACGAACCACGGATCAAGGCAGACCGCGACCTAATGCGGATCTAGAGCTGAAGAATACCCAGGGTCAGGGGTTCTATTGTTCCCAGGGAGGAATTTTATCCCTAAACCCAGCTCAATTCAATTTCGCACTTAGACTGAGTGACAACGGGAAGTTGAAACAATCCCTTCCACTTCGTAGAATTCCATTGGCCGCCTGTATTAAATGCTTATAATCAACTCGGTCGATTCAATATTACTCTAGCCTATCCTTCTGAATTTTGTCAGTAAAATCAGTTTTTTTTATATATATGAAATAAATTTTAAGGAGTAATTTGATCGTGAAAAATTCCATGTGTGAGTTTTCAACGAAAATACATGTTTTAAGATTCCAGTAACTAACTTCCACAAAAGAATCTGTTCGCATTGTGAACACCCTAGCTCAAAATCGAAAAGATTTACGGAACTCCAAAATCTTTCCGAAGGTAGATAGGTACAGCAACTTTTACTCCAAAATAGAATTAGCGTGCCACCGACTTAATATTTTATTACAATTCTCTTTCTTAACATTTTTTCGTAATGGTAGAAACAGTGCTAGGATTTTGATTAAACTCATATCAATGAATAATTAAATTACCTTTAATATCAGCTAGGTCTAAATGAAATAGAGCCACGGCCTAAAATCCGGTTTTCAAAAATGCTATAATATTACTCTAAAGTAGCTTTAATTTTGTTTGTTTGAAATAACTAACTATCTATTACCATCAGTCATAAGAAACGATAAATAAATCTAAAATATAATCTAATTATATAATTGAATAAAGAAGAAATTTGTTTATTTTTCATTTTGCTACATCTTACCGCAGCAGCCGCAGAGAGAAATTTGCTTTAACCCACTTGACAATAGGCCATACTGTTCTCACGCAATCTCACCTGATTAGAAAACTGCCACCTCCATCTTTCCATTATTGCCACTCCATTCTTACGATTAAATTAAATTAAATACTTAAATATTATTGAAGTATTCCCTCACTATTTACTGACAGTATATAGATTAGGATTGACCCCAAATTTGTCTGAAGATCTTAATGATAAGGAAGCTAAAATCACATTAGTTTTTAAATGTTGGCATAGCCTCGCTATACATTGTTATCGGTTTAGGTTCGACTTTCGACTTTCATAAGAACTTTCCCCCATCCCTTTCTAACGTACCTTAACAATGGCGTCCGTTATTATCCCGATTTTCAAAGAGTTTGAATCAACAGAGCTAACAGTATTTGACTGCTCATGATATTCAATCTTCAAAATTTTACATTTTAAAGTGAAAATTCTTTACCGACATTCTACACAAAAAAGGGGGGAGTAAATTAACTAAAAACTAAAAATTCACAGCTTCATACTGTAAGTGAAGGAAATGTTCAGTATTTTATCCTCTTTGTAACAAGCTATAATTCAAAACTGTAAATTGATGCTACACAGAAATAGAGTGGCGAGAAGTAAAAAGATAAATAAATATTATTAATAATAGATTTTAAATATATTTTTTTGATTTTCAAGTTTCACTTCTGTCGATCAGTCCTAAGTCTGGCACAATTTTCTTCTATTTATGTTGATAACCTAATTAATACTACTGGAATAAAGAAATTAATTAACCCAAATTATGGAAACAATACTCTGTGTGGCAGGACTTATATGCTAGCTGATAATATCATTTGATGTTTGTTGATATTGCTCCACTGGACCGCGGCTTGGGCTTAGTTATTATCCGCGACTTGAATAATTACCGTCGAACGAGCTTGCATTGGAATATATTATTATAATGAGTTGACGTTTTGGGCTGAATAATCTGCCCAGCTTTTGTCCCTCAATTCCTACCTATTTCACGAAGCTTCCATTTCTCCTCATGGTAATCAGTATTCACGTACTTATTCCATCCCCAGCCATTCCCATACCGGTAGAACTTAGCAGTGCGAAGGATATGAAAAGTAAAAAAAATATATTATCCTAGATATACAACTAAGTATGTCATAGACACATTAAATCAAAGTTAACACTTCCTTGTTGCATCTAGGATAATAACGGACGTCTCCATCAGTAATTAATGATATTTTACATCTGGTGCGTTCCGCGCATCACAAAACATTCACTCATCACCCTAAATAAGCCTCTAAGTTTTGAGTAGATTGTTGGGCTCGTTTTAAGTAAGTGCTGTTTTTGTGATTTTTGGAACAAAAACAAATCTATTTTTCTATCACTATAAAAATTCATATTTCAGAGCTTTCCAAGGTGGTATTAATGAAATCAATTGTATTCCTGTCATGAATACAACAGTTTAATAAAAGAAAAGTCGTGATGCAATTAGGAAAGATCGGGTAGTCTCGGCTTTTTTCGTTCCAATCAGATGAATAGTCTATTTTCCCTTTTTTCTCTGTTTGTTATCCTCAAAATTCCTTAATATTTTGTAACTAACCATTGCTTATTATCGCGAACATTAGGAACATTTTTCAAATTAACAAAACTAAAGGTACTTTATGGAAAATTTTTTTTTGTTTTTTAATTCGTCAGTAAAGCACTCTTCAGACTATTCCATTGAGAATAAAACCTAAATAATTTTAAATACCTTTAAATTGTTTATTGAAATGCCGAGTTTAATGAAAATAAAACTGAAAAATCTATTCTATAAAGTAGCACTTCTGGTCGGTCGTTTTTCTCGAAAATGTTGCTGTCACATCCCAGACATATTCCTTGCTTAAATATGTAACTTCAATTTCCTACGAATTTTCGTTTATTCGTCCTGGGAGATACTTAAATCATATATTTTCATGAAAAACACGAATTCCAAATATTTCACGATCAGAATACTTTTTCTTATTATATATTAGGTATAAAGGTAAGTGAAAGTGAAATGTAGTACAGTGCCACCAACCAAAAGTTCCTACCTCAATTCTTTGTCGTTAATATGTATATATATATACATATATATTTTTTATATATATACAAAAATATATTTTTAATAGGGTTTACAAGGAAACCACGTTTTTTTCCCGAAAAAATAATATATCTCTATCTATATAAAACGTAAGTCGAAACTACGCAAGCATCGCTTACAAAGCCAATGTGAATGTAATTAGGATAGATCTCGTTTATTCCAGAGCCGCTTCCATTAACAACACAATATCACAACGTTTATTCGAGCCATTCAGGAATTCAATGAATTTTACAACTAACTAAATTGATGCGGGGTGAGGAAAAGTAGTGGCGGATGGACAGGTTGGAATAAAGGGGAATTAAATACGTTACATGACGTTCCTGTTCCTGGACCGACATTCGTAATAACGACAGAGCTTAAGCACCATTTGGGAGAGAAAAAAAATATACTGAAAATTCTCAACTTAATCACCATTTTCAGAACCTACGATGAATTTTCCATAATACAGACACCTGTGGCGAAATTTCGCTGCGATAGGCGATTATAGCTGCCTAATTAAATAAGTGGAAAAGAATAATTTTAGAAATACTCGCTAGAATTTCACCAGTGACTAATATAATTGATCAGAAAATGAGGATGGTAGGTAAAAAAAACAAACAAAATAAAACAATAAATACATACAACAATATAACCACTCTGTTTTTTTAATCCTAATTTGCCTATCCTATTCCTTTTTTTATTTGATTCATTTCCTTTAATTTCTCAACACCAATTGTTTACCTATTTTACTATTATTGATCTATCTAAATTTTCATTTTATTTTATATTTATGTTTTATTTGGTTTACTTTATTTTTTACTCTATTTACTAGTTCTTCTTATTTGTTTTTTTATCATTGCAATGTATAAATTGTATGATTAAATATGTACAGCTCTCATACTCATTGCCTTTGAGTGTAGTAGATTGTATTATCATCTCAATAAAAAATAAAAATCCTAAAGTGGAACACTTTTGCAGGCTTAGTTCTATTCCTTTTTAAATGTTTTTTTATTGTTTTTCAACTATTTCACTTTTTATTACAATGCGGTGATTAGAAAATTACGTAAACTTAAACGCTAAAACGACTGCCCACTCAACTTGAAGTGTGGGTGTTATATTATGCTGTCATTGAATTATTCATAAAACCGTTTTGTTTACTGCTTTGTATTTTGCTAAGGTAAACGTTAAAAGAAATAACGGTTCTTTTCACTGAGCGGATTAAAACCGCTCACTCACCATAGAGCTGTGTATATTTTTCATTATGGACCACCCACGTACTAGAGTGGACCACGGGGCTTACCTCTCATTTTGACCTGAAAGAGCCCTTGTCTAAAATTTATGATTAGTAAGCTTTTGCGATTAAATACATCTGTATATTTTATTACTAACTGGAATCTTAAATCTTAACTTATGTCCTACATCTTTTAACTCGAGCTAAAAAATAATCTATTTTTTCTCACCTATATTCGTCGTCCTCACCCACTCAGTAATAGTTTAAGTAAGATATGGGTGATATAGAATGCAGTTTATGAGCTATAGCTTTTTCTTTTCGAGTCTTTAAAGGTTTCTCTTTGAGTAAAATTCGTTTTTACTCAAAGTATGTTATAACTAGGAATATAGATTTTTACGTTATAACTAGAAATGGATTATATCAGTTAAAAAAGTTACTTTAAGCTAGTTAAGAGGCTTTATATATTATATATATGATACCTACATAAATATGAGCTCATTTGGACATAACGTGGAATAGAATCTAAGAATTATTTAATATAAATTAGATATTAAACTTGAAATTGGCTAAAATATTGAAAACTAATAACTTCTTAAATTTGTACAAGAATTTAATTATAATAATTTGATTGAAACTAATCTTTTTGTACTTCTGTTTTTTTCTTACTTGAGCTTATATTATATATATATATATATTTCTTTTTTGGATTTTCACCTTATTTTCAGTATGCTTGATTGTTTTTATAGTTAGATATGGATATAGATAAAATTTTTAGTTTCTTGTGTTATAAAACTAAAAAGAATATAATATAATAATAAAAACTATGTTTGCAGAGAGAGTTTATTGTTAGCATTTCCTGAGGTAATAAAAAAAACTTGTAACAATAAATGCATGAGTGGAGAAAAAATTGCTATTAGAACTTCGATATATAAGTTAATAATAGGAGTTGATGTTATGTGATAATGAAAATACAACATTTTGAGATTCAACGAACCTATATATAAGATAAAGAAATCAACTTATTTATTTTTAAAAAGCAATATTTCAGTAACTGATAAATGTTTTATTTTATAAAATGTCCCGAAACGTTAATTAAATAATAAAAGAAATAAATAGGAAACAGTAATTTCACAAAACACCCTGTTAGTACCTTGTTAGTAATAAAAACCTTCTAGTAGTAAAAACAGTTTTTTAAAACTCATTACTTTAAAAATGATTATAATGAATAAAAAAGGTTATTTTCAACATCATTCAATGGGTATATCTTATTTTTATAATTTAAATTCTCTGAATCAATTAAATTATTTAACAACTAAGAGAGGAAGATGGTAATCAAGGCGCTGAGGTGTTCCTTACCTACAATACCGTTTGCTGCGGCGGGTCTGTAAAGGCTAAACATTACAGGCGCAAATTAATTTAATTCAAAAACAAATTTTTTTCAGCTTTTTTTTTAGTAGATGACATAATTTCCTTGTGAAATTAAAAGATTGACAAAAATGAGGTTTATTAAGGTACACGAATAAACAGTAGTCCCGGAACGTTGTAAAACAAAAAAGAAAATACATAATAAAATATATTCAATTTTTGAAATTGTAACCTCAAAAAATTTCTTGAAATTTAATTCAATCGTTTTGTATTATATTTATGAATGTTGTATAATACTAAGTCTAGTTGACTGATTGAAAATTTTAAAGAAAGAATATTTGTATTATTACTTAATTTATCATCGAATTAGTTAACTTTCGATAGCAATACTCAACATTGGTTAGCCTGAATTTATTAACTAATCAAAGAATTTTTTGTAAATTTAATACAATACCTATTAGCATTTTATTTCATGTTCCAAATGTTTATATCTAATCGTAGAATGTAATAAAGGAAGTTTTATTCTTGTTAACGATAACGAGCACTGAAGGAAAATAAATTATGTTGCATGTTGAAATGAATCTTCTTTTCACCACATGCACATTTTAGCGAACAATGAACAACCTAAGTTTTATTTTTATTTTTTCATATTTAATCTTAAATCCCCTACACTAAAAAGAAATTGTAGCATTATAAAAGTATAAAAACCAGTAATAATATTTTTGAATAAGAAATCTATGCCAGTAATATAATATATTTCATATACTTTATTATGAGTAAGTACTTTCTAAATTATTCTTCTTTGTGCCGGTTCTTTAACTTCAATATTTTGATAGATCATAAAACAAAAAAATTCATAAGTTCCTTATAACTTATCAAGTTTTTAGAACATAAAATTTATATCTAGTATAATATATTGTAGCTAATTTAATTTGCCCATTTAATAAATTTTTATTTAAATAAAGATAACCTTGCTTCCTCTTATATCAGAGACAAAGCCTTGTTTTATGGAAAAAAATGTTGAAAGGTAAAGCTAAATTAGTCCAGAAATTAATGAATACATAATTGAAGGTTTCATTGACACTCAAATAGACGTTAATTTTGAAATAAGTTTGCTTTCTGATGAATTAACGAGCCATTCTGATCCTGCATAAAGAAATTGGATAATTTACAGAATATCATAAGATATTATATTACACTTATTACAATTTCTAATTAAAATATTAATTAGAAATCATGTATCATATTTATATTATTGTACTAAAATGTAATGCAAGATGGTCTGGGTGGCGGTTTGGAAAGGAATATAAAATAGCAACAAAAATATTTATTTGTAACTATCTTTTCGCCCCACTTTAGAGGGTTTTTATGAGAACTAAATAATAGATTAAAATATTTTAAAATTTGATAAAACTATAAGAATAGATTCAGAAATTTATATAAAAAATAAGAAGGGAAGTTAATTTTAATAATATAAATTTAAATTAATAAAATAATAATTAATAACAAGTGATAGAATTAATAATTATAGAATTATTATATAAGTCCTGATAGTTTTGGATGACATAGAAAAAAATTGAAATAATGTTAATGTTATTGCCAATCAATTCAGAAACCCAATCATATATGTTTTAATTAATGTAGGTACAGGATTAATTTTTAATTTTAGTTTTAAAACTAAGATCTTTAATTTGTGTACCAACATAAAAAAAAAAAACGCTTGCCACCGCAATGGCTTCATGTGTGACGTCACTTAGACATAAAAAATAACACTGATTTAGTGATAGACACATATTTTCTGTTCTTAAATTATTATGTATTACGCTGTTAAATAGTTTTCATACTTTAATAGAAGCGAAATTCTTTGCAAAAAACATTGTAATTTTCAGTTTATTTACTAAATTATATTGATCCTCTTCAATAAAAAAATAACGTTTTTAGTTACTTTAAGTAGTCCTTTGAAATAAATATAACCTCCAATAAACTTATAATTTTGTATCTTGCATTATATTTATATCAAAGTAATCTTCACTAAAATGAAATTTATTATGTAGATTTGAAAACAATTTTTGTTCGGTTCTAGCCAGCTTTAACCAGATGTTTCTAGTATCGACATCTTTTGGCACTAAGATAAACAACTTTTATGGAATCCTTATCGTAGTATTTTTGCAATGAGCTACTGCACAAAAACGATAAGGGATACAGCTCATAATAGATAATTGCTTAAATAACAAAGAAAACGAAATAAATGTAAATAAAAATTGCAGTGAGAAGATAAGCCTAGGGGTTTATGTTAAAATAACGTCACACCCAAAAATGGCGCCTAGTTTTTATTGTGCGGCAAAAAAAAAAAAAAAATTATATGCGTAGTTGCAAACTAAATAGTAATTTTATAAAAATTAAAAATAAAAAAAAATCAGGGAAAAATCATTATCAAATAAGCGATATAAGACACTTTCCTAAAAATCGTAAAATACCGAATTTACTACTGCACTTTTTATTACTTATTAACTATTCAATAATATTGTATTCTTTTAATTTTAATTTACTTCGTTATTTTTTATATAATTTTTGTACAACTTTCTATGGACATTCTTGTATCATTGTCAAAGTTTAAAATGTCTGTATATTCTTCTTTCATTTAAATGAAGCCCTGAAGAATGGTGCAAAACTTTGGTTACTAATACATTTTTGTATATACAATATTATTATTATCATTACATATATATAATAGTAATAATAATAATCTTTCTACAATTAAATATATTTTGCCAACTAAAAATCTTTTAATACAATACTATTGCTATTATTGTATTATACTCATACAATATTACTAGAGCCCTATGGAATCTATTCATTATAACAACATCGCTATGTTGTTATAAGTTACTAAACATATTTATTTAAAAATAACTGAAACTGGTTATTTGACAAAATAACAGTTACTTGGCTACAATCTGACCTTTTTATATTACTTTATATATAATCTTGTAACTTGTTCGAGACCGGTACTATTATTTAGATTAAATAAATTGTGTCCATTTAAGTTTAAACATTCTTTATTAATACTTTAAATGCAAAACGTTTCAACCAATTGTCCAATGGCGAGTTTGGCCCAAACTTGGGACATTTAAGTATTAATGGTGTTGAGACTTAATTTGATACAATTTATTTTATTTTTAAAAAATGTTATATTACGTTAACTCTGTTAAAATAAATTACTTTCCGTTTATAATTTTGTATTTAAATGTGTTTGGCAATAGGTTCTCCAAAATTTTCTTCTATTATGGAAAATCGTTTTGTTTAATTTATAATTTAAAATCCTTTATATAATATCAATAGGACCAATAACCGAAACTAATTGTGCATTGTCTGGAAGGAACAAAGACAGGGCCTTCTATTGGATGTAACCCTCCCCTTCAATTACAAACCCTTGAGGGCAACTTATCTACCAATTATAGCCGAGGATTATAACAATAGACAATGATTAGGTGACAATTTCAATCAAATATATAATTTATTTCTACTTTAATTAACCCATTATTTGTTGAACATTGGCATATAATTCCATTGTACAGCATTCATAAGAAAATATTTTTAAATGAGCGATGTAAAGAATGTCCCAGGTTACATGCTCACTCCCCTATCTGTGCATTTTTTTTTTTTTTAATGTGTTTGTTGCTAGTTATGTGGCTGAGAATATTGTTGATTTTGTAGCTCCCGGGCAATCTAGCTCTGGGATTTACAAAAAGATAAGATACTTTTTTTACTGATTCTGACAGTCCAACATATTTTAAGATGAATTCATATCAAGAACATTTTCGATCTGAACCATCAAGAAGGAGTATGATATCAGCTGTGATATAACTTCCATAGGAAAATAAGCGTGGTTGTTATAAACCTTCAATTAAACACAGAAACGTATAGAATAATTTTTTATTTATTAACTGATGTTTACAACTGAATTAAATATATATATAATAAATAAATGTGATGCGAGTTATATTAATGACATGTGGAGAATCTACCCATTAGTAGAACTTCAATAAAGTTTTTAGAGAAGAAGATCTCAAGACAATCTTCTTTTCAGACGCCTAGGAGGATTATCAGGTAATGAAGGAGAAGCCAGGTTAGAAACAAGTGGGTTTGGGTGATTGGGAAGTTTATCATGGAAGGATTGGTATCTGGCTCTGGCCAAATCGGCAACATATGGAATATTGAGATCCTAATTTGTGACAAAGTAAGGATCATTCAGGATTTTGGACTGTAAGGGTTGGATACGAGATGAATTCGAGGGTTTAGTGGAACCCCAAAGCTCAACTCCGTATGTCCAGATAGGCCTTATAATAGTAATGTAGATCAGCCTTTGTAATGGATTGGAAGTTTGGATCGTTTATCTAGTAAGTGCTGTAATAGTCGGAACCGAAGAGCAATATGAGGATTCCAAGTTCATCGGTTGTCCACATGTAGACATTTGTAATATTTATAGTGAATTTTATTGTATAATTTGAATGAAAGATAAGCAATTGAAATACAATCTAATCAATGAAAGATGAGATATTATAAAGTAAATTGAATAAATTACTTGATTGTTGCAGACTTATGTAAAAATTTCAAGAGTATAAGTCTTCAGAGATTTAACAAAAAGTCCAATCAAAGAAAATGATTGAGACTGAACAACTGCATATCAAATTAGTCCAGTGCAAGAACAAAAAGTTAGCTCCTGCAAGATGACGTGATAAAAACATGTGTTATAAGAGCGAACTTGATTCATCAAAGGCCATAAGTGAAGAAGGTTAAACTTCCTACGTATGAGCCCGGTAGTGAGGAGTTGGTGGAAGGAGAGCCAAAATCTAATAGGCTGTGTTTTTAAATGTTTTATCGATGCTCTGTAATATATTACCTTTCTGAAATCGAAACACCACACGCCCTCAACTTGTAAGTGTTCAGGGATGAACACAAAATTAAATGTGTTGCCGATATCTATGATATATATATATATATATATATATATATATATTTCTAAAAACGAAAGATCATCAAAAGCTGCGAAAAATTATTTTTACGCTTTCTAATTATTTGCTTGCAAATATCAAGAATAAAATTGTTTTAGAATTCAATTTTCCAAATGAATTCTTCATCACAATTCGAGTTTTCTCTGTCGACCGAGGAGGATAAAATAATGAAGTTCCGTTATTTTTGAAACGATTTTGTTCGATCTTCTGCATACATCGCTAAGAGCTGTAAAAAAATAATTATCGATTGGGGTATTCGGCTATTCGGCTATTCTTCAAAAGTTCCCAACAAGAATTAATAAAATATGTTATAATTTCATTTACTTCAATTAAAATCCGTAATTCAACTAGAAATTTGAGATAAAATAAAGAAAAAAACTAATTACTAATATATTGATATGAATGCTGGATAAAGTTTTTATCGCTTATAAAAATATATCATATTTATTTTAATGTTTTTATTACTGTATATACACATAATTTCTTACTTACTTCCTTTATGTATATATTTTTATTTCTATTTTGTGTGAATATGTTATATAAATGGATTTGAGATCACTCACTAAAGCCTATTGTCCTTAGGTAGGACAGATTATTTAATTTTCTCAATAAAAAGGTTTTAAACAAATATATGATATTAGGCAAAATAAAAATAAAAGAAAGTTAGTTGGATTACCACTGTAATATTGAAAGTAAAATTTTCATTATAATTATTAAATGACCACCTAACTATTGCACCCTTATATTATATATATATTTAATAATATTTATATTATTATACCACTATTTAAACGAGTAATAATCTTTGAAATTGTTAAACCCGTGGTAGCCTTGCGATGGTGCCAATAAGTTGATGAATTCTATTTCCTCAGTGTCTTCTGGGAAAACTCACCCCCTCCGAAGAATTAGGCTTTTAGATGATTAAAGCCTTAGTCCCATTGATCCTGCTAATCTTATAATAAAGGACTGGGCTGTCACAACCCCCTGTCGCTATTACAACAATTCCATCCAAACGCCAGGAGTGCTTGCATCCCTCCTAGTCCAGAGCTGGTTTGGAAAGTCAACAAGCATCAAGCAAGCCCCCTACCATCAACCCTCCGTTATTAGCATTTTCTCCCTCGGTGGCCAGCCACTCGGGAAAATTTTATCACCAAGGGGAAACCGCATATGGAAATGTCCTATGCTGTGAATCTTACCATGGTCAATACCTTCACAATATTCTTTGTCGGAATAGGATGTCATTACTTATTATAAATATTTAAAATGTTTAGTTAATAGTTATTGGGAGTGAGGTCAGTGAAAGTAATAAATAAATAAAAACTTATTTATTAGTGCTAACGTTTCGATCAGAATTTTAGGCCTTCAACAGGGAAAAAAAAAGAAGTTAACAACCATAATTAATACAAGTAATTACAGAATGATTAGAAAATAAAAAAATAACTAACAATATAGAAACATAAATAATGTTAAAAATTTATAATCTAAGTATTATAAGAATATACAAGCTATATGAGAAAAAATAATACTGAAATTATGAAAGAGGAAAGAATAAAAATAAAACGCATATGGAAATCTTGTAAATAAATATATCTACAAAATGAAAATTATTTTAAATTCAAATTATGAAAAAATTGGGTATGAAAACATATATGTAAGAAAAAATAACGGGATTAAAGAAATAAAATATAACGTCGTATAAGCCCAAAGGAGTAAAGAAATATGAATACTAATAAGAAAATCTAGTTAGTAAAAATAGGTAAAATAAAATTTTTTTAAAAATAAACTTATGAAAAAGAATGAAATTGAAATTATTTATAATTAATGAAATGTGTAAGTAAAATACTAGAATGGAAGAAAAAAAATATAAAGCTATATACGCTAAGCTTATAAACATTAAACTTGCCAATATATCTTGCCAGAAATGTTTTATCCAATTTTAGTTTGAATTTGGAGGCTAAATTTGGTTCGTTAAACTCCTATTTCCTTGACATGGAATTCTAAATTCCAGTAGTTTCCAACATGTCATTACTTCGGAAAGATATTTATTTTCAAAGTTTTTAAAATGAGCTGTCTTTCAGTTACATTAATATTGCTGACCCCTCATGTTCCACAGGTATTTCTCACATATTATCATGTTGCGCAGGTTAAAAAAAATATATA